>NC_090051.1:638670-763670 GCF_038355195.1 Osmerus mordax
AAGAGAAGAAACGTGAATACATAGGAACCCACTGAGCAGATCCCAGCTTACATTCAAGCTGCTGGGAAAGTTGATGAGGAAAGAAAATGAACTTTACTTCAATAACTACCGGAGCAAAGTGAAGTCACGCAACACAATGAGAACCACACCCGAAACAAATCCACACAGTTTGTTTAATAATGTATATTTGATAGAGACATTGTATATGTGCTGTAATGTACTGTTAGCATGAAGTGTGGTACTCTGAGCTCTGAGACCAGGGTTCTAAATTAACACCCGCCAACCCGCCAAAAACGGGTTAAAATTCATTTTGGCGGGTGTTAATAAAAACTCACTAGCCAGTTGGCCGGTTATACATGAGGCATTAGATGAATGATACATAAGGCTCTGTTCTCGGCATGGTTCTCGGTCATTTATCCCCCTGGCAGTACTTCCTAAGTTTCCCATGAACACTGTGCCGTAATGCTACGTGATTACGTTTTATACGCCCATTGGCTGCGTGCAGTTGAAGTGAAACCGGCGCGAGAAACCGTGGAAACGAACGGAGCGTCCACCAGAAAACACAAGGAAGAAGTCAAACGAAGCATAGCTGATCATAGGAGGTAATAGAGCTAGCTAGAGTAGTAAAGTAAAGTAAAAAGTTAACTTAATGCGGCGGTGGTTAGGACAAACTTCTGGGGGCGAGAAGAGGAACGAGGCAGGGGATGAGGATATTTATAGCACTAGAGAAACGAAGAAAAGACAATGTAATGCCAAAATGGCTGACGGGTCGGGTTAGGGTTAGGGTTAGGGTTAGTGTAGTGTTGTGGCTTGTGTTTGACAATGAAAATGTTGTCATGTTTTGTAAGGATTGCCACATGTAGTCTACGCATAAGAAAAATTATGTTGCTTACTGACACAGTCTAGTGTAATGTAAATAGACTGTTCTTAATAAGAGTATATATAGGTCAGTTTAATTAATGCCTGCTTAGGACAAAACGTTACTGTAAATGCATGGGCAGGAGTCGATCTCATCATGACGCGAATGGACATTTTAGCCATTTACAATAAATCGTGTCTTACTTAGTTACGTGTTGGTGATTTCACATACCCTTGCATCATACTTCTGTGCTTCATTTTACTTCATTTTCTGTGTTTTTCATGCCAACAATGTTAATAAAATGATCAAATGCATTCAGTGAAACTCATAATTCTTATTTTCACGGAAAGAATTTGGCTAGTGGAAATTCTGATTGGCTGGTAACTTTAGAAAGTTACCAGCCAAATTGGCTGGTGATCAAAAAGTTAATTTAGAACCTGTCTAAGACGTCTGCTATTTCCCAGAATGCCTTCAGTGTGTCGGCCATGTTGGTGACCTGCAGTCAGGGGCGTCCAGAGGCCATTGTCAGGTCAGACGCTACACAGCCGTGCCGTGTAGGAGGGCCCTGCCGCCTCATTAAGAACAGGACCAGACGTGCTCTAATGAACTTAAGACAACGCTAATTAACGGGAGAGAACAATAGCTGGAGGTTTTTTATAAAAGTCTGCGGGCACTGAGCCTGCTTGTATGACAGCGTCTAAGCCACCTTAATCCGCCGTGCGACGCATCGCGAGGCGCGGGGCCACGGAGGCACCGGGGCACGAGGCGACTCTGGGGCAGGTCGGGGGGAGGTAGCTTCCACTCTGCTGCTGATACAGTCACCTGTGACAGTCCTTTATGGTGTGATAAAGTAAGGGAGGTCCCTGGTGAGGAGGGAGCTGACGGGCCAGGGTGTCTCTGGGGACCAAGTGTCATGGTTGTCTATCAGAAGCTGAAAGGAGGAAGGGGACATGGTACCGGGCACCATTTGTACCGCGCTTGTCATTGACTGATCGGGCCCATTTAGTCGCCTTTCACAGTGAATGAAACCACCTGAATAGATGAAAGAGAGACAGCCTTCCTGACAAACAAGGAGGCCTGGAATATTCATGGAGGGCCTGCAAGGAGAAGATTAATGTAATTAGAAATTAAAATGGGGCCCCCGGACGTATGATCTTGCTCTATCACTTGGCCAGACCTGTGTCACCCGTCGCTAGCTCCTGAAGTCTACTGCCATGCTGCCAAGGTGGAGAGGAATCATCAAGCACCCTGCCATTGTGGTGAGCAGAATAATCAAACTTCACACACCCCCCACCTCTCCCCCCGCCCTCCTTCCCTCCCCCTTCCCCCACCCTCCCCCACCCTCCCCTCTTCTATTCTTCCCCCTCTGCGCTGACAATGAATAATTCTGGAGCCATTTGCAATGTTAACAGCACCTATCTGGGCCATCCATGCCTTTATGATAAGCTCCAAATATGCATTTCAACAGTCTGAACAGAACCTGCTTCACAGGCATTTCAAAGGACACCTGTCACTCATCTGAAAGAGCTGTCAGTCTCTGTCTCACACCCGCTGCCAGGGAAATGGGCCGAAAAGATAATCTTTACTCTCTCTCCATGCTCTTTCTTCCTTTTTCTCTCTTTTTCTCTCTCTCTCTCTGTCTCTCTCTCTCTCTCTCTCTCACCCTTCTCTGTCAGACTGTAACAGTTACATTCGCAATAGAGTGACAAGTGATTTACACCAGAAAAAAAGTCACTGTTTAAACCTGGAAAAGGGTTATTCTCTTAGGCAGGCTTATTCTTCGCTGGTTTACAACTTGTATCAAATATGCTATCAGCAGTGTGATCAGGGCCACGCTGAATGTCATTATGCTTGATACCGCAAGCTGCAGACAGGCTGCTGGGCTGAAAGGTGACAATGATAATTCATATCTCTGTAAACAGAGGGAGCAGGAGACGACCTCAGATGGATCAAACAGGTGTCCCCTCCACAGATCTACCTTCCACGTGTTCCACCTCAACTTCTGATGACTGTGCAGGAGCCTCCCATTAGCACGCATCTCTTACACGATATACAATTACAATATAACAAGCAGTTTAACAGGCACCAAGTGTGTTAAGTCTATGACTTATTCATTGTGAAATCATATAAAAATAAAACATGTTTTCATCATAATTCCTCCTATTCCACGTAAGAACCAGATGTCTTCTTCAGTCTCAGACCTGTGGCTCCATGAAGGCAAATCATCTGTGAAGCCGTTCAGTTGGTGTGCCACAAGCTGTGCGTGGAGTTTCCAGTCCAGTGCAGAGAATGTGTTTGTGCCCAGGCAGAGTAGGCTGACCAGACCTGGGCTCAGTCCCAGATCCCCCTGTGGCCCCTCCAAGGGCCAGGCCACCTCCTCTCACTCACCAGCACATCCCATAATAACACCGACCTCTGTCCTCACATTGGCCATGAGCAGGCACCGTTCAGACAAGTCACATGATTAGGATATTAAGTCACGTGATTAGAATATTAATGGTTTACAAACGCTACTTGCTCTGGTGTGAATCACCTTATGAACAGTAGCATGATGTAACTGGGTGCACACTGGAACATATGAATAGTGACCTAGTGCACCCCCCTGACAGAGGCTTGGTTTGCTCCTGGGATCACAGCCCAGCACAGCCATGTCACTGCAGTGTAAGCCTGAGGGCACACTCCTGTAGCGACCAGCTCCATGGAAAACCCTGATGGAATATGAACGCCCCCCATGCGCACCCATGCGCACCCATGCGCACCCATGCGCACCCATGCGCACCAATACAAAATTCCTCGTAGTTTTTCCAGTGGGTCTGTTCTTTTTCAAAACAGGACAGATTTTGTGTAAAACTAGAATTTCAGACACTCCTCTCCAACGCATAGTTTCCACCCCATCTCTGCTCGTTCTCCTGACAGTGTGGTCATTGTGTTTCAAGATGGGACTCGGTGGATGAATGTTAACTTTGACCTGAGAGGCCGGCAGGCCGGCGGATGTCTGGTCCGCAGCAGGGACCAGCCATGCGGCAGGGACCAGCATGCGGCATGGACCAGCCATGCGGCAGGTACCAGCCATGTTGCAGGGACCAGCCATGCAGCAGGGACCAGCCATGCAGCAGGTACCAGCCATGCGGCATGGACCAGCCATGCGGCAGGGACCAGCCATGCGGCAGGGACCAGCCATGCGGCAGGGACCAGCCATGCGGCATGGACCAGCCATGCCAGCAGGTACCAGCCATGCAGCCTCTCTCCTCCTGCTTCTATATCAACCCTCTTGACTGAAGAACAGTTACATTTTTGCACTTTCACCACAATACTAAATGATGACAGAGACTCTGTAACCAATGTGATTATGTATTAGATTATGAGAAATGACACCCCTGTTGCACTGTGTCGTAACACAGGCAATAAACACTGTAATACTGTTTGAAATGTGCATTTCTGGTCCTTGATTATCATCTGCACTCACTATATGTACTTTTACATAGTTGGTGTGGAGGAAAAAAAACTGTTTTAAATATTATTTGTTTGATTATCTGTTTGTTTGTCATATGATGTTTGTTCATTTGATGAATACATATTCAAAACACATTTAACTGATTTGGTTGCAGAAATTTCAACCACAATGGTCTGGCAAAAAGCGCCTCTTAAATAAATAAATACAATGGAAACATGACCAGATACTGAGCGACACACCAAATGCTGTTGGTACGAACACAACCATGTCCAGGCTGTAGCCATGTAGAGGTTAGGTACAGAGACATGAGTCCAATGTTAGGGCTCGAGAACAAGAGACAGCCCTTATCTCGTCTTCCTTTCTTTATTTGGATTTTTTTCCACTCAAATGGATGTCAATAGATGTGCATGTAGCACAGCTTTCTCAGTAATTATTCAGTGACTACGATTTTGCAACTGGGAAAGACACCGGAACACAATTTACCTGAGTCATAAATGAGTATATAATTGAGTCCTTAGGGAAAATAACTCAGCTTAACTACTGGAAATAATGTGTCAATTCAATACATTTCCTAATGAGCACATTTGAGTTTGCCGCAATTATATTAGCTAGTGTATGTGTGCAGATAGAATTTTGCCGCTGAGCTGAAGTGCACAGATTCAGTGCTCCCATGTATTCATTAGAATTAGCATATGGACCTGTCAACACTTCTCAGAGAAGCATTGTAACAATGCCATTTAGCCCCCCATCCAGCAAGGCCTCTGGAATGAGTGAATGTGGTGGGTAAATGCCCTGCCCCCCCCAGCGACAGGGCTGCACTGGGACTGGCCATGCTGCCTCTGACGGGTTGTTACAGCCAGGATCTGGCCTCTGACCAGGAGACATCCACATCAACACTGCTTACCCTCCACCATGGCTCTGAGCTACTGCTGCATCCAGACCGCCAGACAGCCAGACAGCCAGACAGCCAGTTCAGGGAGAGAAAAGAGGGTGAAGAGGGAAGAGTGAGTGGAAGGGGGGGGGGGAGAGACAAAGACTGGGAGAAAGCAAGAGAAAAAAAAGGCAGAAAGAGAAAGAAACGTAGAAAGAGAGAGTAAGTCAAGTCACAGTCAAGTCCAACAATCTGGTATATATTTTTCTATTCTACATTCTGTCTTTGATATTGTTTTTTATGACAACCACCCTTCATAGGTTGTAAGCACTTACATCCCATACATACGTTCCATCGGGTGAGTTGAAATGAACATCCCCTAAGTTAAATAGCCAAAGTAAAATATTCCTATCAAAAGGTGCCAGATTCAAATGAACAGGCTCCTTTGTTGTTGTTGTGGTGTTTGCGTGGAAGCCACCAGTGAGAGCTGGTATTGTTGGGCACTGGAGCACAGCAGGCCTGCGCGCCATTGTTTGCTGCCAGGATTTTAAAACAGGCGCTAGTTATCAATAGAACACAGACTATTCAACTCACTCAGCTGTGGCTATTGATACACTTCACAACCTCACACACTCTTGCAGCCAGCCATGATCTCACACTATTGGGCCTCTTCTCTGACAGATCCTTTCTTTTACAGATGGAGTCAGGGGTTTCTTTTTGTCTTATTCTTCTGTTCTGTCCTGGATCTCTGTTTTTAATGGATAGACCGGCTCCTCCACCCATCCTGTACTCTGGTTACTCCCTCTAACTATTTTATCGGCTGATCATTATTTCAGAGTGCCAATTTAATGTATTAGTGGCTAGTTTGGATTAAGACATAATTAACCTTGAGATGTGCTTGTGACAGCAGAAAGGTAGGCTCTGGGAAGCAGGCCCTGCAAGAGAAGGGTGAAGAGGAAGACAAGTTCATGGAAAAGAAGGAGGAGGTGGAGGAAGTGGAGGAGGTGGTGGAGGAGGTGGAGGAGGAGGTGGAGGAGGTGAGGAGGTGGAGGAGGAGGTGGAGGAGGAGGAGGAGGTGGAGGAGGAGGAGGACAGATGAGGAGGAAGTGGAGGAGGAGGAGGAGAGATGAGGAGGAGTTGGAGGAGGAGGAGGACAGATGAGGAGGAGGTGGAGGAGGAGGAGGACAGCTGAGGAGGAGGTGGAGGAGCAGGAGGAGGACAGATGAGGAGGAGGAGGACAGATGAGGAGGAGGTGGAGGAGGAGGAGGACAGCTGAGGAGGAGGAGCAGGAGGAGGACAGATGAGGAGGAGGACAGATGAGGAGGAGGTGGAGGAGGAGGTGGACAGGTGAGGAGGAGGTGGAGGGGGAGGAGGAGGAGGTGGACAGATGAGGAGGAGGTGGAGGAGGTGGAGGGGGAGGAGGAGGTGGACAGGTGAGGAGGAGGTGGAGGAGGTGGAGGGGGGAGGAGGAGGAAGTGGACAGATGAGGAGGAGGTGGAGGAGGAGGTGGACAGGTGAGGAGGAGGTGGAGGAGGTGGAGGGGGAGGAGGAGGAGGTGGACAGATGAGGAGGAGGAGGAGGAGGTGGACAGATGAGGAGGAGGTGGAGGAGGAGGTGGACAGGTGAGGAGGAGGTGGAGGAGGTGGAGGGGGAGGAGGAGGAGGTGGACAGATGAGGAGGAGGTGGAGGAGGAAGTGATGGAGAAGGACAGATGAGGAGGAGGTGGAGGAGGAGGAGGCAGGCCGCGCTTGAGTCCTCTGAGCACCCTGACTACCTGCAGCAGAAAAAGCAAATGTAGAGGCCTTGGGCAGGCTTTGATATTTCAGCCTTTCGTCTGCTGTGACCTAGACTGCCTCTAACTGAGGCGGATGGGGTCAGGGAGAATCAGAGGAGAGGAGGGAGAGAAAGAAAGAGGCTGTTAGAAATGTCCCTCCTCCACCTCCTCCTCTGCTGTCCTCCACCCCCACGGGTGCTCCTGAGATGGCAGGGAGAGATCTGGGGGAGACACACACACACACGCACAGACACACACACACACACACACACACACAGACACAAAGACACACACACGCACACACAGACAGACACACACACGCACACACAGACAGACACACACACACACCCACACACAGACACACACGCACACACACACGCACACACGCACACACATGCACAAACACGCACACACACGCACAAACACGCACACACACACACGCACAAACACACAGACCACACGCACACACGCACACGCACACACACACACACACGCACAAACACGCACACACACACACGCACACATACACTTAGACACACACACACATACACACACACAGTGGGCGCATCCGCTGGACTCATTATGCGCACCTTTGTCCAGTATTGTGTTCTATTACCAGTCCCTCCCAGCACTAAAACCATTAGAGCCACCGTCATCCTGTCACACTCCTTATTATAACATTACATATTCACACGTCTGCAGGACAGGTTCTTAATGAGGATGAAGGGAGGACTAATAGAGACTTTCTCTATCCTCTCTTATGACATAAACAGGGCAATAATGAGGAGGAGGAGGAGGAGAGGAGGAGGAAGAGGAGGAGAGGAGGAAGAGAGGAGAAGGAGAGGAAGAGGAGAAGAGGAGAGGAGGAGAGAAGGAGAGGAAGAGAAAAGAGGAGGAGAAGAGGAGCAGACGAGGATGAGAGGTAGAGGAGAAGAGGAGAAGGAGAGGAGGAGAGGAAGAGGAGAGGAGGAGAGGAGGAGAAGAGGAGGAGGAGGAGAGAAGGAGGAGAGAAGGAGGAGGGGAGGAGGAGGATAGAAGGAGGAGAGGAGGAGAGGAGGAGGAGGAGAGGAGGAGGGGAGGAGGAGGAGAGGAGGAGAGGAGGGGGAGAGGAGGAGAGGAGGAGAGGAGGGGAGGAGGAGCATAGAAGGAGGAGAGGAGGAGAGGAGGAGGAGGGGAGGAGGAGGAGGAGAGGAGGAGGAGGAGAGGAGGAGAGGAGGGGGAGAGGAGGAGGAGGAGAGGAGGAGGGGAGGAGGAGGATAGAAGGAGGAGAGGAGGAGGGGAGGAGGAGGAGAGGAGGGAGGAGGAGAGGAGGAGAGAAGGAGGAGAGGAGGAGAGGAGGAGGAGAGGAGAGAAGGAGGAGAGGAGGAGAGAAGGAGGAGAGGAGGAGAGGAGAGGAGGAGGAGGGGAAATCACCACAGTGTTTAGTGAGTGATGTGGATAGCCACTTATATTCGCAACAAATCTTTTTTACCCTGTTTAGATCCAAATATTCCGGTCTACCACATAGTCAAACCAAAAAAATTGAAAATCATTTGACCACAAACTCTTTCTGTGGTCACGGGTGGTGACCAACATATTCAGTCTGACTGAGATTCAAATACACAGCTTCAAATACACATCTTAACAGCTTCCTCTAGCCTCTCTCTGTCTACTTTCAGCTACACTGAATGACCAGCAAGCCTTTCTTCTCCAACACACATTCCCATATAAAGCATTACATTCCCATATAAAGCATTACATTCCCATATAAAGCATTACATCCATAGTTGGATAACAGCAAACAGACACAGACAAAGGCAAATATTTGATGAGTTAAACCTTTGGAAATGGGAGAGTGCAGAACAGAACCTCTTGAATCCTATGACTTTATTCAACATTCAGGGAACTGTGAATGAAGTGAAATAGGATGTTCATTTCTGGAACAAATCAGATTCCTGTCTGGAAATTCCCAACTCTGCTACAACTTCCCATGACAGCTTACAACAACTTTCCTACACACAGTTTTCCTCTCCCCCCTTCTCTCTCTCTCCCCCCCTCTCTCTCCCCCCTCTCTCTCTCTCTCCCCTCCCCCTCTCTCTCTCTCTCTCTCTCTCCCCCTCTCTCTCCCTCCTCTCTCTCTCCCCCTCTCTCTCTCTCCTCTCTCTCTCCCCCTCTCTCTCTCCTCCTTCCTTCTCTCCTTTCTCTCTCTCTCTCTCTCTCTCTCTCCCTCTCTCTCTCTCTCTCTCTCTCTCTCTCTCTCTCTCTCTCTCCCTCTCCCCCCCCTCTCTCTCTCTCTCTCTTCCTCTCTCTCTCCCTCTCTCTCCCCCCCCCCCTCTCTCTCTCTCCCTCCCTCCTCTCTCTCTCTCTCTTTCTCTTCCTCTCTCCCTCTCTCTCTCTCTCTCTCTCTCTCTCTCTCTCCCTCTCTCTCTCATGTGGAGTAATACAACCATGCTCAAATTTCTCTCATCCCTTCAAGCGCAAAATACAAAAAGGCTGGCCTGCCACCACCTGATTCAATCAAGTGTGTTACATGGTATACCCATGGGCTACTAGGCGACTTGTATTTTAATTAATAATGTAATACCCTATTCTCAACGGGTAGGCCCTTGGCACCCTCAACTGAGCCCCCCCCCCACACTCTCTCTCTCCCCCCCCCACACTCTCTCTCTCCCCCTCTCCTGACTCTCTCTCTCCCCCTCTCCTGACTCTCTCTCTCACCCCCCCCCTTTCTCTCTCTTTTTGCAAACACTTTCAAGAAACCAACAAAGATGCTAGGAGCGTTTCTCTGAGTTTGCACACTTTCCATCATGCAACTGTGTTTGATCCAAACATACTTCCTCTTTGGTGGTTTCCAGTGTGTGTGTACATAAAAAGTCGTTTGTAACAACAACTAACAATAAGCCATAAACCAGCCCTGGTGACAGATGCAGCATCAGTAAATATTTACAGTGTATAATAGAGGGATATTTACAGAATTCATTCAGAACGCTCTGAAAAAGAGACGCAGAAAGAGAAGCAGAAACAGAAAGGAGAAGAATCAGAAAAACGAAGAAGAACAAGGGAAAAGAAAGACAGAAAGACCGAGGAGAGGAAGTGCAGAGGGTGTGATGTAACTTCCTGTCTGGGGCCATGAAGACATGGCCATGGCCCCAGGTGAGGGTTAGGGAGACTGAGCACAGTGAAGGGTGAAACGCACGCCTGTGCGGCGAGAACGTCATGAAGGAGCCGTGAGCTAGCCCAGGGGCTTCTGGGATACGGGCTGTGTTCAACCTTTCTCTCCAGTCACAGACCACCCACAGCACATGGTCCTGTTACAGCTCAAGTAATGACTCATTTCTTACCCTTATAAATATCCGTGTGACGGAGAGTGTAAGCTGGAGCTCCACCATGTAGACCATGTGCTGCAGCCAACACTGAGTAGGACTTCATACAGGGAATGCTAAATTTCTGTATTTTTTATAAATACAGTATTAAACATAAGTTAATAAAACCATCCATGTGGTTATAAACAGTAGGATGTGGTTATATACAGTATCATGTGGTTAAATACAGTATCATGTGGTTATATACAGTATCATGTGGTTAAATACAGTATCATGTGGTTATATACAGTATCATGTGGTTAAATACAGTATAATGTGGTTAAATACAGTATCATGTGGTTATATACAGTATCATGTGGTTAAATACAGTATAATGTGGTTATATACAGTATCATGTGGTTAAATACAGTATCATGTGGTTATATACAGTATCATGTGGTTATATCATGTGGTTATATACAGTATCATGTGGTTATATCATGTGGTTAAATACAGTATCATGTGGTTATATACAGTATAATGTGGTTATATACAGTATCATGTGGTTATATACAGTATAATGTGGTTATATACAGTATCATGTGGTTATATACAGTATCATGTGGTTATATACAGTATCATGTGGTTATATACAGTATCATGTGGTTATATACAGTATCATGTATCATGTAAACAGTAGTTTCCCCTACTTGCTACTTTCAGTTTTTTGTTAAATAATGCATAAAAATAGTATACCTGCATAGTATCTCAAAATAAAATTCAAAAACAGCAAGTAGTACATTGCATAATCTATATATTTATATATAAATATATTTAGATTACAAATCTAAATATAATTTAACACACATTACAAAGGAAAAAAACAACAGCATTTTGATTAGTTTGTGTGAGCCTGGATCCCAGTAAATCTGAAGTGATTATGTGTGCCCCTAGAGAAGGGCCCCTGCTCGCTGTCAGAAGGTCAATAATGGCCCCAAACCAGCATGCAGTGACTGACCTGGAAGCACTACTGATGACCCTGCATCCAGGGGCCAACAGAGTTGATCATCTAACATGCAGGCCGCCTGCAGCCATGGAAATCTGACATTTGTCCTTATTCAAATGAACACGAACAATATGCATCTCAGGCCCTTTCCTAACCTGTGCCAAGCAGGAAGACGTCCTGGCAGCCGCATCAGAGCCGCATCCTCCAGACTAGCCAGGCTCAGAATTACACCAGCAGCCTTAACACTCACCGAGCACTGCTCTACACCAGCAGCCTTAACACTCACAGAGCACTGCTCTACACCAGCAGCCTTAACACTCACAGAGCACTGCTCTACACCAGCAGCCTTAACACTCACAGAGCACTGCTGTACACCAGCAGCCTTAACACTCACAGAGCACTGCTGTACACCAGCAGCCTTAACACTCACCGAGCACTGCTCTACAGCAGCAGCCTTAACACTCGCAGAGCACTGCTGTACAGCAGCAGCCTTAACACTCACAGAGCACTGCTGTACACCAGCAGCCTTAACACTCACAGAGCACTGCTGTACAGCAGCAGCCTTAACACTCACAGAGCACTGTTGTACAGCAGCAGCCTTAACACTCACAGAGCACTGCTGTACAGCAGCAGCCTTAACACTCACAGAGCACTGCTGTACAGCAGCAGCCTTAACACTCACAGAGCACTGCTGTACAGCAGCAGGAGTATGATACCAGCTTTCACACTTTACCCATCACATCTATGTCGAGCTGACTAGACAGGGTTAGCGTATGGTGGATAATGTAGGGCCTGTGCTGGCAGAGACAAGCACACTTCAGCATGTTGTAGGAAGCAGATCAGTACAAGGCTGACCAAAACAAGTTATTATAAACGTCAATGCATTTGACTACTGGGAGAGTTTAAACCTTAGTTAACCTCTGCATGCATCAGATTTAACCGTGGTCATTAACCGAGAGAAGTGTTCAGGGTTAAAACATCATCCTACATTTACAACAAAAACAAAAAGCCACAGCATGAGAGGTTAGGGAGAGGGTGGCTGCCACAGGCCAGGTTCCTCCACAGTCAAGTCCTTTTGAACAGCTCTCGCCTGGAGCATTACCTTCCCCTCCAAACGTTTATCCATGTGGACTTCCCATCTCCGGCTGTTAGCTGTGTGTGCAGCAGGCAGGGCGGCTGGGTGATCAGCTCGGGGCTCAGAGCTCAGGCTCTCGTGGCTGGAGGGGGTGCCTCTGTGCATGATCACAAAAACCTGTAGAAAGAACCAACATGAAGCAGACTGTAAAAGATTGAGCCGTAGAAACCCATTCCTCTCCTCCCTGACATCACCTCTCCCTCCTGTTCCACTTCAGTTTTCTATTATGCCGCTTCGGCCGCGTTCTAAAACATAATACAAATCATACTCTGCCCTGGAAAAAAAAATCTAATCATTATATCCCTCAAATGAAAAAAAATGGATAGCCAGTGAAAAATGTAGGGGAAATTGTTATTTTTCACATTCTAATTCACATCACAAAGAAACCAAAAGAAACACATCTATCAGATTGGTTTGGTGCCTTTTGCCTGCAGCCATGCAGTCTGATATTAGTTTTAAATACAGATTTCTGGCAATAACAGCACAGAAGGCTCCTTTCCTGCTGCAGTACACCGACTGGAACCAGGCTTGCTTCCCTATATCTGCCTCTCTGTGAGACACCTTCAATCAAAACAAAAAAATAAAAAAGCTAAAATAAATGTAGTTCTCAGGGTTCTGTCAACTGTAAACGTTTATTGATCCCAACAAATGAAATTTGTTCACGCAGATCGATCAAACACATTATCTGTGTTTTCCAGTCTATTACCAGCAAGTGGAAACTCCAGAGGCATCAATACAGAGAGGCTGTTCACCCAGGACAGAAGCCCTCCCAGCCAGAGGCATCAATACAGAGAGGCTGTTCACCCAGGACAGAAGCCCTCCCAGTCAGAGGGGCTGGAGAGCGGACAGGCAGACATAAGCACTAGTGCTTAAAGGTAATGGACCTGTGTCGTGACTGTGACTGCGCGTTAAGGGCCGGGGTAGCATCTCTGGAGCACCTTCAGTCTGCTAACACCCCCCCAACCCCCCCCAGCATCACACTCACCCCCCCCCAGCATCACGCTCACCCCATCCCAGCCCCTCCTGTGTAAGCCTTCCAGCTGGCATTCAGCTCCTGAATTTGGCAGGTTGGGGGAACATGAGAATTAAACCTATATCGCCCCTGCTACCCATCCTGAAGTATCAGTGGAGTCCAGCTCTTCACCAGGGAACTACAGAGAGGAGAGCATGTCACTGCTACACATGAGACACCCTGGCACTGCTACACTCACAGCTCTGCTGTGAGCCAACAAAGAAGAAAGTTGTCCTAAGAAAGTGTGCTCCAGCCCCCCCCACCCCACCTCCCCCCCCCCCCACCTCCCCCCTACTCTCACCCTAGCAGCAGGGGGTTTCTTCACAAGCAGAAAGAGGAGAGCGTACTGTACAATAGCTAGAATTAGAGATAATTTGCTGTAGTCCCCATACACCAGCCTCAGACAAACACACTGCTCAGCTGCACCATAGACCAGGAGGAAGCTGCAGCCATCATCAGCCGAATTATCAAGTATCCGAGTCAAAACTGTTCCTGTGCAGTGCAATCATTTAATAACAACGTATTTCACGTGGCTATGGCACCTCTTATACACCCATGGAGAACAGAGGCTTCACCTCCCTATAAGGGAGGGACGTACAAGCCTGAGATTGAAAACTATCTTTGTTCACCCTTTAGCTTCTTACTGGGGACAAGAAGTGACAGGCTGTCCACAAACCAAGAGGAGCATCGCCAGCGAGCAGCCAGACCAGCAGCCCTCTGCCTCGATACAGCTCACCTGATAACTCTTTTATTATGGAAAATTATTTTAAACAGCGTAAAACGTTGGAGGCTCCGTTTTTTCCCGTGTTTCTGCCACTATCATCCCGGCTATTGATAAGATGTCTAAATTTATTGCAGAATAATTCTGAGGGAAAAGAGATAAAAGGTTGCTGAATAAAATATGAGCCGAAGGCAGTAAATTGTAGCAATGCATATCATTCCATTCAAATGTAGGACGCAATTACCATCTGCTACACTCATCACGTATCCGCCTTTATGACTTAATTATATGTTTAATGCTATCTGATCAAGAAAAGGGCAAAACAGATGAATAAGGGAGAAAAAGAAAAGATTCCACAACAAGACAAAAGGCAGATGAGAACTAACATAAAGGATGGAATTGATTTCATTTACCGGGAAATAGAAAAAGTTAATTTAGATACAGCGTCCCGTCATCTCCTTTGCCACAGGGAGATAATAAAGTTGTGTAGTTGCCAATAGGCCTCATAGAAATCGCACAAAAGAAGTCAAGTTCCTCAAAACTGGATTTGTGCCTGCCTTCATCTTCAGTAATGTGCCACTGTGAATATTTTAAAACCTTCTGTGATCTGTGCCAAGACCTATGACATCAACACCATTACACCAACTATACAAGTGAACTCAATGGCTTTGATTATGCCGACTCTCTCACATGTTGCATGCAGACAACACGACCCACATGTATGTAACACAGCCCACATGTATGTAACAGCCCACATGTATGTAACAGCCCACATGTATGTAACACGACCCACATGTATGTAACACAGCCCACATGTATGTAACACAGCCCACATGTATGTAACACAACCCACATGTATGTAACACGACCCACATAAATGTAACAGCCCACATGTATGTAACATGTGCACCGTCCTCAGAACACGTCACACACAACAAACAATCATCACGTCCACATGAGGAAAGCACATAGGCAACACAAACTTTCAACTAAACTCAGACAAACTTTTTGTTTATCTTTGTTCTTGTTTGTTTGGATGCATACAGCAATGCTATGCAAAACAACTAAGATGGCTTCCAAATGGCTGTAGGGTAAAAGAGCGCCCAGCGGGTATCCCCGGTGCCAGAGGGCTCCGTCCTGACAGCATACCTTTGGCCAGGACCCATAACAGGGTGACATTTAGGATGGCTCCAGACCATGCCAAGTCAGGCTGCTGGATTGAGACAAATTATGTAGTTATTTTTTTATGTCAGACATTAACTCATGTCCACTGCCAAGTTCAGTGTGTATCACCTTCACATGTCCACTGCCAAGTTCAGTGTGTATCACCTTCACATGACCTGCTGAAGGAACAGGCCTGGCCTCTCCATCTTAGGACTGCTGTATTGTGTTGTTGGTCAAATAAAAAACATAGGATTGTGGATGAAGGTACTTTCAGTTAAAACTACAGTGAAAATGATGGAACCTACCTTAGACAATGTTTACTAGGATTATCTATATACAGTTCATCATGAGTCATGTGATTCAAAGTCGCTCTCAAATATTTATTTTTACTGATTTATACATCTTATTATTTTATTTTATTTGCAACTGATAGACAGAAACTATCTCAGCCAATAATCTCAACAATGAAACATAATTAAAACACTAATACTAACTGATATTAATAATGACTCATTCGTTTATCTCCATAGGAAGGCCATGAACCATTGTATGCAACATTGTAGGCTAGTGTGGGATTGAAAAACTGCTTAACTTTACCTGAACAAAAACGCTGCTGAACGCAGGTGTCCCTCTCCCATCTCCTTCAAGGGCTGAAAAAGGATCAAATACATAATGAATAAACACCCTGAAAACACATAAAACTATTCTTCTTTCATGGTTCTTAATGTAATTGCATAACTCTGGCATAATTGTGTTGAACTAAATTAGGATTCATAATAGCGTTTACATGAGGAAAAATAAATAGCAGAATATCTCTGCACCACAGCCTCTATCCGTAACACAGCGTAATATATATCAGTATCCATCCGTTTCTTGTTCACCCCTTCCAGTTGCTAAGGAGGGTGTTTAACTATGGCACTGGAACGCAGAACTACAGCTCCACCTTGTGGTTGAAGGTGAGTACAGGAATATTATCTGTGCAAGGCAAACTTCGGGATTACAGAACTGTCACCATGCAATGGCAGACACCATGCACTGTCACCATGCAATGGCAGACAGGGATATATCATTGAAAGAGACAAGATATTTGTCAGTGTCAGTCCGTGAAACGAGATTTTCCTGCCATAAATTTAGCATGGTTTAGGAGCGCGTGCAAACTGATGAGTTGGTTCATGTTCATATGTGAAACAAAGACAAACAATAAGCATCGGATGAAGAATATGTTAAGATATTAACAACATAGATAATAACTAATTTAAGACATTTAGAATAAAATCCGAGTTTATCAATGGATATTATCTGCACAAACTGCAAGATCTTACAAAAAGTTTTTTAAAAGGTAAGTAATTGATTTTCAACTAATTGTGCAAAGGTCGCACTGATGGGGCCATCTGTCAAAACAAGATGTGTATTCACTACATCTAATCATAATTAATTAACGGCTAACAAATTGCATACATCATGGTTAACAGTGAGGAAAAACTACCGCAGGAACTGTTATGAAACAAATTAGCTTTAACAATGAAAGAAAATTACATCACATAACCAAATATTACACTCGTTTCCGGGAGCCATATTTCTTAATGAATTCTCTAATTAATTTAATTCACACATTGTGCATAATTTGTAGCTGAAAATGTCAGTGGGTCAGACTTAACCATATTCTTGCTGGCTGTCTGTATCAACGAGAGCCATATTAGCAAAACATGACCTCTATGTAAATTACAGAGACCAACTGTTGTAATTTTAATTCCAAGGTCTAATTAACATGTTCTAAAGATATCAGACAACTACATTCTTACATTGTACACACGGACGTGTCAATTTAAGGGGAATAATTGTCTCTAATTTCTATTTACATTTAATCTCTTTAAGATTCTGGACAAATCTGTTTATTAACAACACAATTTAGGGATGGCAGAGAGAGAGTGTGATCCTGACAGTAGTGTGGACATTCACTCTAACTTAACAACCCAGGGAGAGGGTAGCATCATGGGAAAGGGGCAGACATAGAGGAATTAATGAATACATTTGGCCACAGGAATGGCCCATATAAACTGACACCAGCATTGTAGAGCTTGGGGGCTTTCCTGGGGCCAATCATTTAGCTAACAGACTAATGAAAGCCTGTGTACTGTGGCTAAGGGCAGGTACCAGGGGAGTCGCACCCCGCCTCCCTCCTCGCGCTGGACTGGTAATGGGTTGGACAGAGCCCATGGACTCCCACGAGATGCCTTCTGATGAAGAGGAAAACCTGTTGTTGCCTCCACTAATCACTGCCTAATGACTGCGATAATACAGCTTTTATGAATCTGTGTGCTTGTGTGTGTGTGAGTGTGTGAGTGTGTGAGTGAGTGAGTCAGTGAGAGTGTGAGTGAGTGAGTGAGTGAGTGAGTGAGTGAGTGAGTGAGTGAGTGAGTGAAAGAGAGGCGAGTCATTATTAATCTTATCCTTTAACAACCGCCCACCACAAAAACGTCAGATACAGGCTACACCCGTTTAATTGTATTTGGTTCATGGTAATCAGTCAAGTTTGTGTCACATAAACACATTTGGGGCCACACCTCACAAGCCTGCCGTGTCATTATTACCTTCCACACCTCACAAGCCTGCCGTGTCATTATTACCTTCCACACCTCACAAGCCTGCCGTGTCATTATTACCTTCCACACCTCACAAGCCTGCCGTGTCATTATTACCTTCCACACCTCACAAGTCTGCCGTGTCATTATTACCTTCCACACCTCACAAGCCTGCCGTGTCATTATTACCTTCCACACCTCACAAGCCTGCCGTGTCATTATTACCTTCCACTTCAACTTAATTTGTCGGAAGTGATCTCTTACTATCAGCTATGTAACTTTGTACAGACCTGAGGTCAGCAGACCATAGTACATAACTGGAACGCGCCAACTCGTATTTCCATATGTTCAGTTACAGCCGTGGCCAGAGATATTGGGAGCGACACACATTTTGTGTTTGCAAAGCTTGCTGTACCTTGGCATAAAATGACTGCTAACATAATTTCAGTAAGTCACATTATCAGAACAGGGGAAAGTGTGAACTAGTTCTAGCCAGGTGAAATCACTTTCATTCTGATTGGATTTTAAGAGCAGATTGACTGCTGTAAAAAATGGGACTATTTGCATACATTGAACATTATCGCCCCAAAAAAGCTTTATAAAATATGAAATGTCCCTTATTGTATTCAAGTATTCTATAAAAACGTGAAAACATTTTCCTCAAATACTGAACCAGCAAACTTTGCAAAACACAACATTTGTCATTGCCAAAACTTATGGCCATGACTGTACAGCAGTTTGCATAACATTACACTACCTGTCCAATCACAGCGCTCTTCCATAGGTCAAAGTTGAAACACGTCGTTAATCCAATCTGCCTGAAAGGCGGGGCGGGTGCAGCAGCTACAGCGAAAGTGGAGGACTTTGTAGATGGTTTGCTAATACGTTACCAACCCGTCTAAGGACATTTAATTTTCACATTATTAATAGACTAAACATGTTTGTGACAGCACAAGAATCAAAGTATCAGTGATGTGCTTATAGTACCTCTAGATCCTGCTACACGGAATACAATATAACCCCGATAGAAACACGTCAAAAGTAACAACGTGGATCCCCCAAGTAAGTTTCTCTGACTTTTACGCGTTTATGGTTGACGCGTTTTTTCTTCAAGTATGGAACTTGCATTAACAACAAACCTTTGACGACTCCTCGATAAGGTAATTCGCCCACGTGGAATGCCACGAAGGCAACTAGCCGAGGTCGACAAGTTTTGAGGGAATTCAGTTACCATGAGATTCAGACATTACATTGAGAACTAACGATGTGGACCATAAAAATTAGGAAATATTTTCGGGGTAGTGGGAGGGTACTGGCATTTGTTTTCATTGCTTCTGTCATTTGGCTTCTCTTCGATATGGCAGCGCTTCGTCTTTCAATAAATGATGTTAATAGCCAACTATTGAAAGAACTTATTGTTAAGGAAAGAGAGGCTGTCAAACAACAGTCAACTAAACGAACTGTAATACATAGGGGTTTTAAACACCCAGTGCAGAGAGTTGATTTAGACTTGGACAATGATGACCAAAGTCCCGTCAGAGTTGTGAACAAGGTTGATGAAGTTTATAGAAAGCGGCCCAGAAAAGAGCCCGCGTTGAAGGAAAGCAAAGACGCAGGAGATACCATGAAGTTAGAGAAGGGAAAAGCTGCCATCATGGACCGTCAAGTACAAGTTGTGCAGCATCATATTACATCAAAGTGGCATGTCCATTTGAACACCAATGCACCTGCCAAAAAAGCAGTGGACCTGGGTGTGAACAGGACTAAACCAGAGGAAAAGAGAGTCGTTATAACTCAAAGCCCTAAAAAAGTAGCATTGCCTGTGTCCTTAAACACTACCAGATCGCCCCCTGGTGTTCAGGAAGAAAAGCATGTTGCTCCACCATCTACCTCACACAAGAAACTACAGGAACCGAAGATAAATGTTGTACCACAAGCCAAAGATGTCAACACGGATTCCAAAAATATCAATGTAGAGTCCAATAATGAGAAGGCCTATTCCCAGACAAAAAAGAGTGCCAAATATGCTATTCAGCCAGAAAAACAAGACTACCAGGTAAAAGACAAAGTTGTTGTGGAGCCCTCAGCTAAACCTGTCAAGGAAGAAGCCAAACTCAAAGAGGTGATTAATATCAAAGAAGACAAACGGATTGTTAAAAGTGATGTAGGAACTGTGAAGGAGAGTTTGTCACTGACAGAAAAACCAAACATGCCGCAAAAAGCCTCTGAAGGGAAGGTGTCGGCGGTGCGGAGAGCGAGCGTCCACAGAGTGCAGGCTCTGGACCTGACCGCTGGCCCCAGGAACAGCGGCGCGGTCGGACAGTTCGGCCATGCTGCCGTGGTGCCCAGTGACAAAGAGCAGGAGGTGAGGAGGAGGTGGAACGAGGGGCATTTCAACGTTTTCCTGAGTGACCTGATTCCTCTTGACCGGGCCATTCCAGACACCAGGCCCCTGACGTGAGTCCATCTACACCCTAGATCACTGCAGATCTACACCTTAGATCATTGCAGATCTACACCCTAGATCACTGTAGATCTACAGCCTAAATCACTGTAGATCTACAGCCTAGATCACTGTAGATCTACACCCTAGATCACTGTAGATCTACAGCCTAGATCACTGTAGATCTACAGCCTAGATCACGGTAGATCTACAGCCTAGATCACTGTAGATCTACAGCCTAGATCACTGTAGATCTACAGCCTAAATCACTGTAGATCTACAGCCTAGATCAGAGTAGAACTACCGGTTACTTCTGCATACCACCAGTCTAGATCCTGTTTCTAAACCCACCTCTCCCCCAGCTCCTGCGCTCCTGCGCACAACATAAACACATGAGGGAATACATAATTACCTTCTCTACCAAATTGGATTATGAATGACTTGTTGTTTATTCTTCTGTTTCCCCTTCTAGTTTGCTCCACACCACTAGTTACTGTAATCAGGATGTTATTGTTGCACTATAGTCATTCTTTTTTTCCTCATGGCACCAGTTAGCTGACATGTGGCTAGTAAATACAGTCTATTCCTGGACTCACTTGATGCACTATTTATGTGTTGTCTTGGATAAAAGCTTCATGCTAAATGAATAAATGTCAGATGACTTAGGTCTCATGTGGTTTCATCCAGGTGTTCAGATAACATGGTCCATGATGACCTGCCCACCACCAGTGTGATCTTCTGCTTTGTGGACGAGGTGTGGTCCACCTTGCTCAGGTCTGTCCACAGTGTCCTGAACCGCTCCCCACCCCACCTGCTGCAGGAGGTCATCCTGGTGGACGACTGCAGCACCAGAGGTAGGCTGGGCCTCAGACCAGGGATGTGTCACAATGTGTTTTTATTGAAGTTACTGAAGAATGATCCAGTCAGTCCTTTCACCTCTCACTGCCACCCTTTCTCCATGACCTCATCTGTCTCCCTCACTTTCTGTACCTCACTCTCGTCACTCTCTTTCCTTCACTATCGATTACTCCCTCTCTCACACTCCCTCTCTCCATCCGTCTCCCAGACTATCTGAAGGAGCAGCTAGATGTGTACATGTCCCAGTTTCCTAAAGTGCGCATCATCCGTCTGAAGGAGCGCCAGGGACTGATCAGAGCCCGGCTGGAGGGTGCAGCAGTAGCCACAGGTACACCCCCCCCCCCCCCCCCCCTGGCCCCTGCCTCCTGGCCCCTGCCTCCTGGCCTCTGCCCCCTGGCCTCCTGCCCCCTGGCCTCCTGCCCCCAGGCCCCTGGCCTCCTGCCCCCTGGCCTCTGCCCCCTGGCCTCTGCCCCCTGGCCCCAAGGCCCCTGGCCTCCTGGCCCCTGGCCTCCTGCCCCCAGGCCCCTGCCCCCTGGCCCCTGGCCTCCTGCCCCCTGGCCTCTGCCCCCTGGCCCCAAGGCCCCTGGCCTCCTGGCCCCTGGCCTCCTGCCCCCAGGCCCCTGGCCTCCGCCCCCTGTCACCCCTGCTCAGCTCCCCGACTGACACACACACAGCTGCAGCAAGTACATTTGTGAGTATTCTGTTCCTTCTCATGAGTACGCAGGACTCAATCACTGATAAGGACAATCTTATGATGACGTTTTCACTGGCTTATCAACGTACGTGAAAGGATTCTGTATATTTAAAGGCTGGGTAAAGTCAACAGTCTTGTGCCAACACCCAGAGTCTGCTGTGCCTGTAGACTGTCAGATAGAGAATCCACAGCAGCTGCAGATGGTGTGTGTGCACTACCTGTAGTGTGTTTACCTTCCAGGTGAGGTGCTCACCTTCCTGGACTCCCACATCGAGTGCAATGTGGGCTGGCTGGAGCCCCTGCTGGAGAGGGTTCACCTGGACCGCAGGAAGGTGGCCTGTCCTGTCATCGAGGTCATCAGTGACAAGGATATGAGGTTAACGGCTTGTTCCATAGAAGGATATGAGGTTAACGGCTTGTTCCATAGAAGGATATGAGGTTAACGGCTTGTTCCATAGAAGGATATGAGGTTAACGGCTTGTTCCATAGAAGGATATGAGGTTAACGGCTTGTTCCATAGAAGGATATGAGGTTAACGGCTTGATCCAAACAGGATAAGAATGTTGCGTCACATTGTGGGGTATTCCCGAAACAGTAGCAATGTATTTATTGCTATGTGTTTTATTTTTGAAACGTGCTGCGATGGCTAACTGGGGGTTTTGTTCTCCAGTTACGTGCTGGTTGATAACTTCCAGCGAGGCATCTTCAAGTGGCCTCTTGTCTTTGGCTGGAGCACGCTATCAGAGGAGTACATTAAGAAGAACAACATGACAGATACTGATCCTATTAGGTACTGTACACACACACACACACAGTAGTCCTGTCAGTCTGGCTCTGAGTGGACAGACTTGATGTCCCTGTGGTCTTTCAGATGTCCTGTCATGGCTGGAGGTCTCTTCTCCATAAACAAGAAGTACTTCTACGAGCTGGGAACCTACGACCCGGGGCTGGACGTGTGGGGAGGAGAGAACATGGAGATCTCCTTCAAGGTAACCCTACGCTCCTGTCTGACGGACACTTACCACAACCACCACACTCTGTTTGACCATGTTGGGCCTGGTTGTGCCCTCAGATCTGGATGTGTGGAGGGGAGATTGAGATCATCCCCTGCTCCAGGGTGGGTCACATCTTCCGGGGAGAGAACCCCTACAAGTTCCCCAAGGACCGTCAGAAGACGGTGGAGAGGAACCTGGCCAGGGTGGCGGAGGTGTGGCTGGACGACCACAAGGATCTGTTCTACGGCCAGGGCTACCTCCACCTGCTGGACAGGAGGACCGACATCGGGAACCTGACGGAGCAGATCCGTCTGAGGGAGAGGCTCCAGTGCAACAGCTTCCAGTGGTACCTGGATAACGTCTGCCCGGAGTTGGACGCGCCGCTGGTCAAAGCTGAGGGCCTGGTAGGTAGCAGTCAAAGATGCTGTTAATACACTAACAAGCATGTGTCCCAGCAGGATTCATGTCCCAGCAGGATTCATAGGGTAATATAGTTGTTTTGTTTCTTTGGAGTTATCTGGTCAATACAGGGTTCCTAATGTAAATGAATGTTCTCATGGTTGCTTTAGGTTTCTTGTAAACAGGCTTCTGCAGACTGTGTCTCAGTGCTGACAGGCTGCTGCAGACTGTATCTCAATGCTGACAGGCTGCTGCAGACTGTGTCTCAATGCTGACAGGCTGATGCAGATTGTGTCTCAGCGCTGACAGGCTGATGCAAACTGTGTCTCAATGCTGACAGGCTGCTGCAGACTGTGTCTCAGCGCTGACAGGCTGCTGCAGACTGTGTCTCAGCGCTGACAGGCTGATGCAGACTGTGTCTCAGCGCTGACGGGCTGATGTTTTCTCTTGGAGAAGCTGTTGTTTCCCAGCTCTTCCATGGGCTCAGCAGTCAATCCAACACAGAGACACGATTGTGCCTTCCCCCGAACAAAGACTGTCTCTCAAGGCCTGCATCTCTTCTCTCTCTCTCCACTCTGACAGGCCAGGGTGGAAAGCACATCTTTCTAGTGGCAACAACACAGAATATCTACACATGTCAACACAAGGAAAGAACTTAAGACTGATGTAATGCTTGTGATCCTTGTCTTTCAGGTTTTCAATCGTGGATTGAGGAAATGCCTGTCTGTGCAGAAGGACTCCCTCCTCTCCTTTGAGACCTGTGATCTCAGCAAGCAGGTGAATACTCTCAAATCTGCTGCTGGGGTTAAAACACACTTTCCATGACTAGAACACAACTCCCAGATGTGTGCTCACAATTGAATTCCTTTTCAATTCACACACACGCACGCCTAAACCCATTCCTGCAAACCTGAAGTTACCATGACGCCTAATTACAAGTCTGGCTGTAACTGCTTCTCTGTCTCCGTGACATTCAGAGTCAGCACTTTAACTACACCTGGGTGAAGCTCCTTCGCCATCAGGATGTGTGTGTGGCCCTGCAGGACACGGGCCCCGCCCTGCAGCCATGTGACCGATCCAGATCCGACCTGCGCTGGCAACACAAGGCCTCCAACTCCGGCCTGGTAGGTGTGGGTCTTGGGTGGGGCTGTTTGTCTGCCTTTCTTATCTGTCCAATACATAACCAACTAATGTCTGCCACATGTTCACTCAACCTTTCCGTCCTTGTGAAGGATGTATTGTGTGTTGCTGGGCTGCGAAGATGAGGTTCAGGAGGGTTTAAAGCTGAGCCCATTATGGGCTGGTACAGGCTGCTCATACATAGAATAGATTCACAGTAGCCCAGGTAAGACTCTTGTAAGGATGCAAAAGAATAGTTTTAGGATTCTCACTGTACCTCTCCTTGCATCCCCCCCCACACACACACACACACACACTCACACAGGCGGAGCACCTCGTAGCAGAGAACCACCCCAAAGTCACGTGTCTGGAGGCGGGACCAAAGGGAGACGTCCACATGAGCAGGTGTGAGGCCACTAACACACTGCAGAAGTGGCAGTTCACCCACTACTACACCTAAGAGGAGGAGCCTAGTGGGGAGTAGGGAGGAGCCTAGTGGGGAGTAGGGAGGAGCCTAGTGGGGAGTAGGGAGGAGCCTAGTGGGGAGTAGGGAGGAGCCTAGTGGGGAGTAGGGAGGAGCCTAGTGGGGAGTAGGGAGGAGCCTAGTGGGGAGTAGGGAGGAGCCTAGTGGGGAGTAGGGAGGAGCCTAGTGGGGAGGAGGGAGGAGCCTAGTGGGGAGGAGGGAGGAGCCTAGTGGGGAGAAGGGAGGAGCGGAGGGAGGAGCCTAGTGGGGAGGAGGGAGGAGCCTAGTGGGGAGGAGGGAGGAGCCTAGTGGGGAGGAGGGAGGAGCCTAGTGGGGAGGACGGGTGCAAATGAACTCTTCAGAAGCCCGTGTTCACAACTCTGCTCTGTGGAACAACCTCCTCCACATGGAACAATCTCTCTGTGAACCAAATATGTTAATTGTTGCTCAGTCTGTGTGATGCTGGTGTTGGGATGTGCAATCCTTCAGTGCTTTTTTTCCTTGCATCAAACACGCCATTGTCTGTTGTTATGGTACTCTCAGATTGCTTTGAAACAACAGCTACTTAATGGTAAACCTGTGTTTTAGAATTATTTTATATTAGATTTGATAAACCAAAATGAATCTGTGATGGTCTTTGGTAGACCGTCCGTACACGTGCCTGTTTGCATTGTTTATGTTTGTCCCAGCTTTTCTCCAGCTGGTCACTGGGTTTTATTCTCAGCTAAAGAGACATTTTCAACAAAAATAATGAAACACTATGTTAGAGTTTAAGTGAATGCAATTGAATGCTCAGTTTACTGTAAATAATGTCATAATATTGTGTTTTCATTGTTATGAAGAAACATTATGTATATTTTGGAATGAAATGCATGAAATTGTTTATTAACCTGTGTAGCTTATTCCAACATCACATATCATAGATGTCTTTAAGGAAAATATTTAGCCTAATTTGAAGCCAGGTGACTTTTTGTGCCTTATTGTGAGTCATGGAGAATTGCTGCTCGTTTCTGAAAGTTTGGCTGCAGGTGTTTGTTTTTTGTGTGCAGTTCTTCTTATCGACACTAGAGAGAGCTAAAGCTACAAGCTGTTATAAATACTGTGAGCCCAAGTCTCTCTGGCTTTAATTTTTTTTTGAAAATATGAAACAGTTGTTGGTAAATGTTACAAATATGTAAGCATTTTTCTTCACTTTATTGTTTCATTAGACATGTGAGTAGTCTCTGGATATTCACATAAAGGTGTCATTTATAAATTGTCACATGTTGTTTTGCTTGACTGTACAATACATCACAAAAGGGTTTTTATGGAAGACTTATCGTAATGATTCATGCTTGCAGTGAATTCACACAAGATTCTATATAAGAGCTCTTAGGCAGGTAACAGCCAACATCTTAGTCATAATGTTCGCTTGTCGGATTACAAGCCTTCAAGCCTCTTAAAGTTAATCTGCTGATAAAATACCTGCCTTGCATAATCAAATGCTTCCAGCAATTTTATCAAATAAAGCACTACACCGTGAATAGATTACTAGCTATAATACAACCTGTTATTTGTAATTATTTTCCATCTATTAAGCTATTGCAATACGTACAAGAATCTATGGCAGTGACAAATCCACCTGCTCAATGTGACATTTAGGATTCTTAACATTATTACTTTGGCTTCAGTACGAGCAGAACATCTCATCAGTACAGTTATAACAGCACAGTGTCTGCCACCGGTGTTGGTTACGGTGGGTCTTGAGCAGAAACACAGTCCCTCCCATCCAAGCTGCGACCCCTGCAGCAGGAGAGCGAGCAGAGACTCTGCACCTTTCGTCTGACTGGGGTCAAATGTTCATCATGGACTCAAACTCGTTGATCTTCTTCTGTGTGTTGCCTCTTCTGATCTTGCGGTAGGAGACGGTGTTGTATCTGGAGTGGGTGTGATGGTTGAAGGAGTTCTTCTGGCCATACTTCCTCCCCAGTGACTGAGTGCTCATGGAGGACAGGGAATCCTGGGAGCTTGTGTTCTGCTGGTTGTCCTCGGTCTGGTCCTCCAATACCTCCAACTCCTCAGATTCCTCCTCTGCAGGATTTTGCCGGGCTGATGTCATATCATCTTCCTGGTTCCCTGATGCTGATGTTTAGAAAGGAGGATGGGTTCAAACTCTTTAGACATGACAACTAGTTCAGTTCACAAGAATGGACCTGCTTCCAATGTATTGCATTGTTTGTGTAAAGAGAGTTTAATAGGTTCAGCAAATGCCTATGCAGCCAGTTTTACAAAGTTCCATGATTAAAGCAATCAATTAAACATCATTGACATGTCCTCTCACCTCTCCACTCCCCTGGCCCTGGTTGTGTTTGGAGCTCTGCCAGGGACCATCCCAGGGGCCCTGACCCACGCTCCTCTGAAGCCAGCGTGGCGGCTGCAGGTCCTGCATCACATCTGCCGGGATGGTCTGCCCAGGTGTGGATGTCTGGACGCTCCAGCTCCAACGCTGTGTCAGCATACTGGGGGGGCTGAGGCTCCTCTACAGAGCAGGGGGGTCCAGGGGCCCCTCCTCCCCCGTCCTCGTAGAACACCTCATCGTCCCCCTCATCCTCCGGCAGGGCGGCAGCTCTCTCCACGGCCTCCTCCGTGGGCGCCACGTCTGCCAGGGTCATCTCACTGATGACCTCCACCTGGGGGGTCGTCTTTCCCCCGCTCTCCTGGCTCTCCATCATCTCTGCCTTGGTTGGATCACTTCAACCTCCCGTAGAGCTCCCTCTCGGAGGCTCTTAGTGGTCAGTTGGACTTCTCCTGAACCCCCGGTACTAACCAGTGTCCTCAAACACCCGCCCACCCACTCCAGTCAACCAATCAAAGCTGTCATTTCTGAGTCTCTGTTATCCCATTGGACAGTGAAAGCAAGGGGTGCCATCCCGCATTTTAATGTGTTGTTGGAGGATCAAGCTGTCTCGCAGTGCTAGCGTGCGGTGTGCTTCTCAGAGCAAGTAGAGAACACTGGTGTTGTTCTGGGGCCAGTAAATGGTTCTTTGTCTCTGCTGCGTGGACAAACGGACTGATTGTGCTGTTTCTTTAATCTTTGCAGAGTGACCACCTTCTCCCTGTGACATTTTGAGGCTAGATTAACATTCTGTTAAAGGTTTAGTCCAGTCTACGCCTGGCTGAGCATTAGAGTGGTTTCTATAGGGCTCTGTACTTGTTGCTGGGTTCAGGTCAAAAGGTAAGATACATTCACAAGCCATGCTGGTATATCTGGGGAATATATACAGGTCTGCAACATTGTTGCTGTTGTAAGACTTAACTACACTGGTTTCAGGAAGCTGACTGTGTGTAACTGTAGTCCAGCTTGACTGGCTTCGGTTTCCCTCTTCAAGATTCACTGCTCCAGCCGTCTAAAAAAGCAGAAACTGTAAAAAATGTTTTTATGTACGTAGATGATCTAGACAGATAATTCAATTTAAATCAAATATAGAATTCAGTCTCTGTCGTCAAGGCAGCCAAATGTTTAAATAGATTTTCCCATACTGCCATCTAGTGGATGTAGTTATTGGTGATAATCTGTATTAGTCATAGGCAGCTCTGCAGACACTGAAAAGGCCTTAAACCCAAACTTCACATTCTCAGCACCATGACAACGTGTTGCCGGGGTAGCTGCTGGGGAAACATTGTCCACAGAAGGAAGTTGAGCTCATGGATAAATAATACAAATAATAAATAAAAACGAGTTTTAAAGTCAGTTAAAAAGACATACATTTGTAGTTTACATAGAGGTATTAAACTACAGCTAGTGGACCTAATGGCAAACACTCATCAATTTAAATGTGAACAGTTTGAAGTAACCTTTTATTTACTGCAGTAAGATTTCAGTCTTCACAGTAGCCTAGTTGCCTTGATTTCCATGTCAAACTAAAGAGCACATGACAGCCAGCAAACTGTACTTTCTGACAAAAGAAAGAAAACATCCATAAACGTCGTCAGTGATTTACAAAAAAAAGAGTATTTTATCATACAGTGTTTAAAAACTTTTGTCCTCAGAAGTTTTTATGCAAACGAAAATAGTAAAGAAACTAGCACCTCTTACTGCCACATCCTGTTTTCCTCTGCGGAGGTACCTGGTGGTTTAGAAGCAGTCACATGACAGACGAGCCACACCTCCCTCACAACTCCCTCATTCACATTTATATAGAAATGTATTTATGTATAGTCTCCTTTCCACAAAACATTTACAATTCTAATGAAAACAAAGGCATTGTGAGCCCTGTTTATCTTCAAGATCCAGGATAATTACCCAGCATCAGTGGTCACATTCAGAAGAAGATTGCGCGAGTAAATACAGTACTGTAGCCTTCATTTACAGGGTCCATGCTTTCAGATTAGTTAGCAGAATAAGTATTAATGCTGTGTTAATGTTCGATGGAATAACCAAGACAATGTTCTCCTGGCAGTCTGACATGCTGCCTGCAGTCCATGTCGACAGTCTTAATGGGTGACTCATAAAAGGATCCTCTTTCCATTATAATGCTTCATTTTACCCATGATTCCCTTGGTTGTGTCTGCTACATGACCACAGACTGCATCATGTTAAAAGCTGTTGAGAAGAGCATTCAGAGTCTGTAGTCCACATAATGCACTACCTTCCACCAGGGCAGTGAGCCTTTAACTGCAGATCAACAGGTCCAACGATCAAGCCCCCCCGCACACACACACCCACACAGAGTAAGTCACGTTGCAAGAAAACCCTCTGAAAATGAATGACATGAACACATGAAGTAACCGATTGCCAGTAGAAGGGAAGGCTTCTGTCTGTGTTGGTCTCAGTTGTCCTCCTCCTCCACTGAGCGGTTCAGTCCAGGCAGGAACCTGAGGAGCTGGCGCACGCTGCCATGATGCCGGCCCTTCCTGGGCAGCGTCCCGAACAAGGAGGCGCGGGAGCTCTGCTCACAGGAGGGAGAGAGGGAGCAGCTGTCTGCCAGGCTGCCGCTGCGGCTGCGGTTGATTGTGGAGCGGGGGAGGTCTGTGGAGGAGGAGGGCCGCCCCCCGCCGCCCTGCTGGGGGTCTGAGCTGGGGAAGAAGCAGGAGTCATCGGTGGTGCTGGCGGCGCTGAAGGGGCTGGGTGAACTCAGGTCCCCAAACACGCTGGCTTGGTCGCTGTCCTCCGTCGCCACGCTCCGCCAGCTGCTGTCGCTGGAGAATCGGTGAGCGTGGAGACCCGAGAGAGACATGAGCGACGCCAGTGAGTCCGTGGAGGGGTACAGGCAGCTGTCATTCAGGTTGCCTGGACAAGAGAGAGGGTCTCTTAGATACAGGAGGATACATGTTGTTTTATTGAAGTGCAGTTTATTAAGAGCTACGCTATCTATCCTGGTTTTACCCTTCCCCTTTAAAATAGAAAATACATTTAAAGTACTGAATTAAAGTCAACCTTGAAGGATATAGGCCCCCTGTGTGTTTCGAGTCATGCAGACATGTGAGATAACTTATTGCAGTGACAGGAAGTCAATCCGACAGTTTTTCATTTGATTAATTACCCAAGCAGGGGGAACTCTTAAAGAGTAAGCTGCTTTAAAGTAAGAAAGAGCGAGGTGCTGTGAGAGAGGAAGTGTGGTTTCACAGCTGGAAGGCCCTCCTCACCTCGGGTGAGGCACTTTTCCTGGACACCCAGAGCTTGCAGCTCAGACCACTTCTCTCTCAGGGTTTGCTGTGTAAACAGAAATATAGCATTAAAAGTCAGACTTCATTCTTCAGACTTCAGACACATTTGCAACCACAACCCCCGTTATATAATACTGTCTGTGTTTGATCACTTTACACAAATCAATGGAGGCTTGGGGCTGAATGAGATAGAATAACTTTCAGAGGTTAGCTATCGTCTGGTCTTTCTGACATTCTGCTCTACTCTTCCGAGTGGGTGGAGGGGATGTTTCTGAGAGCATCCATCCGCTGTATGTGAGTTTGGATTCAAAGCTGTTCTGAAGACAAACAGAGGCCCTACCTTGAGCGAGCTCATCTTCTTCTCCAGCTCGATCCTCTTCACTACAGTACCGCACACCGTCTCCACCCTGAAACCACACGCACACACCAACGGATGGGTCATTCATCTGGTATCGAGTATTCATGTTTGAACTACTGTGTGCCGTATGGCTATTCCATGGTCTTAAACACAAGCCACATTTTTGGGGTTGAACTGGTGCACTGCTTATAGTATCATCAGTCAGACTCACTTCAGGAAGTTGGTAGATTCTCGAATCAGGCCAATGATGTGCTGATGAGTGGAACCCTCAATGCTGACCCCATTGATGGTAACAATAACATCACCTAAAATGGAGAGAGAGAAAGAGAGTTAAACCCCATAGATCGTGTGTGTGTGTGTGTGTGTTAGCGAGGTGTAACGGGGTCAGCTTCAGGGGGCAGCGATGTGTGACAGTCTGCAGGATGCTGCAGTCCGGAAACGGGCCAGGAAGTGGGCGAGGGAGGTGGAGGAAGGGGCGAGGTACCTGCGGTCAGCCCTGCACTCTCTGCAGCGCTGTCCTCCTGCACCGTGCACACAAACGTGCACATCTCCATCGCCGGCACGTTTCTCAGCTGCACGCCGTACGTCTGCAACAAGCAGCACCAAGCGGCACCAGACAGCACAGACAGACGAGTCACTAAACTGAGACTGAGACCAGGGGGGTTGTAGGAGCTAGCTGGTGCACTTGTGTTTTATACTTGTGTTTTTATCTCACCTGCTGTGTGTTTGTGGTGTGAAGTTTGAATGTCCTACCTGAACTTCGAAGCCATACGTCTCATTGTCTTGCTTCTCCAGTGTGTGAGTGGTCCTGCACATAGGGGAAAGGCAGTTATACTACGAGCACACCTTCCTATGCACACCACAGCATGAAGGAATGCGTGTTGAACTACTGTTAAAATATGTTATGTACCTCTGAGGGTCCGAATAATCCACGAGTGAGTTGGAAGTTTGCCTCATCTGGAAAGAGAGAAAACCTTCTTGTCAGACCAGCAGGAGAAACACATACGCTACCTTGTTGATTACTCTTTCCTGTCAACTTCAACACATTCAGTGGGTGTAAGTATTTTGATCTTATAGCTGGTCTCTTACATAACCTAAAGATTAGCATTGTCAAACGGATTTATGTTTTTGCAAGCACCGGTATGTACCCTAGTTGCAATAATCGGTTAACATATACAATTTCTATATTTTTATACCAAACTTACTTCTAATTGCTTAAAACCTTATTTATACTGAGTAGAACAAGTTTAGTTCTTTATAATTATAACCAATTAAAAAACAAGACAACTGCATTTGACTTAAATGTTGCAGTTTGGTTGTAATATTGCATAACACACAGTGCCATCTCAATATCTTTCACATTCACACTACCTGAACTTTCAATGCTCAACAAAAGAGTATTTGTGTTTTCATTATGATAAGGAATTAAACAAGACGTTTGCACTGGATCTTTTGTAATCCTCCAGGAGGTTTGTGTGTGTGTTCCCCCTCACCTGGCGGGGGGCCCTGGGCTGGGTCCTTCTGGGGCTCCCTGCTCTCTGCTGCAGCTTCTCCCCCAGGCTCCTCAGAGAGCGCCGGTACCACAGACGACCCTTCTGCCTCAGGGAACCCTCCAGGATGTAGCTGTCCTGGCTGTCCTGCCGCTGGAGACCTACTGAGTTCATGTTGGATGGACCGGAGGAGGCGTACTCACATCACCCTGGTTGCTGTGTTCTTGAGTGGCCCTAGCCTGCTTCAGCTCTCACACTTAACGCAGCGGAGCGGAAATCCACCCCATGTGACTGCGGTAGGGGACCTGTGTTTGCAGATCACAGACACCTCGCCTAGTTTCTTTTCTCACTCACTCTTTTTATCTTTTTTTCTCATGAACCCTTTTTTGTGCTCTCTGCCTGCCAGGAAAAGGAATGTGCTCAGGGGTTTTTCTCTCTACACTTTTTTTTTTTCTACAAACAGTCCCTTTTCTTTGTGCAGTCCTTGCAATTTGATTTATGGTCTGTCAGAAATCAGTAATGCATGAAAAAATGCCACCACCTCTTCTGTGGTCCCTCCACCACCAGTGGCACCTGCTCCCAGCCATTCTCTGGCTTCACTCTGGGTATTCTCAATGGGCCTACCCTGACCTGAGCCGGTGACTGAGCAGAGCAGGGGAGACGTGAAGACAAACAAAAGGCTGTTTCGTTGGGGGCCAGAGGCAGGCTCTCCCCCTGACAGCACGGGTCACTGGACAGAAGCCATCAGACATGGTTAGATCAAGAGAGAAATCACACAGCCCAGCAGGCAGGGGGAAATAAACCACACATCTGATGTGTGATGTGTGGCAGCAAGCTAAGCCATGACACACACACAAACAAGCACACACACAAAAACACATACACACCCACCCACACAACAACAACACAGAGATAGAGAGAAACAGATATACATTGGCCCCTGAAACAAGCTTTAATATTCATACAATGTAAGATAATGGGGAACAAGAACATTGTTGTTATTACATGTGAACATGCCGATTCTACAGAACATGTTAATTTCCATAGAAAGGCTCAGATCATGACTTCAGCTATAAACTCGATCTCTGCTGTACTCAGGATCACCACAGCCGTCAGGTTCCCTCCCTCCCATGACCTCTACAGATACCTTACAGAGCTAAGCTACAACCCTTAGCAACGCCAGTGGACAAGATACCGCTGGGCTTTACGGACCAACATGGACCTCAGATACAGCAACTGTGAGCAAATTAGATTGACTGACAGACAGATTAGTTTGTTTTAGTGAGTTTATCATCCTTGTAAATTAGAAATAGCCTACTATCTGAATTGACAGGGATGTGAATAGACTCCAGGATGAATGCTAAATCCCACCGTAACGCCAAGCCTGACATCAGACAGAAGAATGATACTTTAGGCATTGCGTCCTACTTTAGAATTTTTTGTTGAATTAAAAAGAGGCTTTGTCCTTGTTGAAGACTGATCATGAAATTAACACGAAAAGATTCACTGGTTCTCGACGCTTTTCTCAGTACGTCATTGCGGTGAGGGAAGGCGGAATTGAGACTAGTTTTCTAAAACATGTAACTGACACCGCGTTATCCCCCGTATCTCCTCTCACCTTGCAGAAAAAAACAGTTAGGCCAACATTAGGTTTAGCGATGTTTCTGACTCATATGTGTAGTGCTGACAGCCAACGTGCAGACAATTCACTTCCTCGGTTTAACGGACACACAACTTAGCATCAAACTTGCTGTAAACACAGTTCAGACCAATATGAGCATGAGTCACGCCAGAGGTAAAAAATAAATAAATAAAGAAACAAAAGGGTCTTAAAGGGTCTCATTTCAGGTGACAAACTTGGACACGATTTCACAGAAATATGCCCTTCTTATAATTATGTAATCTGGAATGGAAAATTACATTTGATAACCATTAGCCTGTATTGTGCGTCATGATCTAAATAACCATCAGATATTCATCTAATGAACCAATGAAATTAAACCTGAAACTGAAACATGAAAAATATTTTATTGACTCACTGATGTCACACATTGACTATTAAATAGTGCATGAATGAAAGCCATCGTAATGAAACATTAGGCTAGAAGAAAACCATATACTTCATAACACAATGTACAGTGGTTACCTTTGTCAAAACAAAATATTATGCTAACTCACAAGAGGATGTAAAATCCAACAATAATCTTCTTTATAAAAGTCACATGATCTTACCAGGGCAGGCAAATTTTTTGTGTCAGACACAAAATCAAAAACAACTAGAGAGGGTACAATTTCTGGGGAAATTGTAGGGTGTGCTTGCTTGCGTCGGTTGCACAGGGGTCCGTTTTTGAATGACATTTTTAAAACTGATATTTCTGTATATTTTATATAAAAATGCATACTTATTATTTATAAAGATTACATAGATTTAAAAGCATTTTTTTTTTGCTGCTCATTTACAACTGAAAATACGAGTGAAGTGTAGAATGAAATAGATCTTCTCATTTCCCCTGCAAAAGGCATCCTCATCGTTGAATCAAAACGAATACATTTGGCAGACCGGTGTAAAAATTGACCTAATCTCTATATCTCTATGACGTAAACGTCCTTTTAAGTTTTTCCCTTCTCGTGATATTTTCATGCATTTAGCCTACTCATTGCATTCATTCATGAATAAAGAACCCCCTTCGAAGATTATTCTACAACGTTACCGGCAGTAGAAGATTGAATCACGATTCAAACAGTACCATCTTCTAACTGAAAATATGCCCCCAAAAACGTAAATAAGCTTGACATTTATTTAGTGGAAAATCGCTTTCATGAAAAGCTCACTGGTAGCGATAATTAAGTAACAACAGTAACAACGCAAAGTGCACTATCCCTGTGTGGAGAAGCTGCCTCGGTAAATTGTACTACTACGGTACAGTACTAGACTACTGCTGTGTTCGTCTTGGTAGCGATTGCGTTGGTTGAATTGGATTTTCCGTTGTACGGTTTAGGCTGAAATTAATTATTTTCATGAACATATTGACAAAGTTTAGGCTGTGGCAATGAAGTTAAGGTTAGCAGTTACAGTAGATAGACTTTTGATTTAAGTAAGGGGAGTGCCGAACATGTTCTGTCGCCGTTTGACTTCCTAAACAGCTGTGTAGTGTAGATGTTTTTGTAGTGTCTCGTAGGCTACAGCGTTGCAGTGAGCAACACTGGTTTGAAACCACAGGTAATGATAATTTCACCCACAAATCGTTTTCTAATGTCAGAATAAATCCTACAACGAAAATGTATATGTGAGGAATGTTTATTTTAACAATTGAAAACAGATAACGCTACATAATAGACCACTGTAGTATATGTTGCCCGGGCAACACAGGCTAATGTCATGATGCTAATACTTCAGTGAAATAGTAGACTACTGTTTCCGAAAGTAGATGTACTTCCTTAATAATATCAGCTTATATTGTACATTACACATCACAATTGTGTGTCATATCACAAAGTAAAATGAGTAAATAGTTATCACCCTGGCCTCTTTTCTTGTGGCGTTTCTGCAGCTGCCTTGCAGTAAAGCTATAGTTAGCCTAGCTATCCCCCAAGTTAACAGATGCGAAACGAATGTTCTGCCAAAGGTAGTCACGCGTGTTTTCGTGACGTTAGTGACGCAGTGGCGTTAGTAACGTCAGTGACTGTGGCTAGCAAATTAGCCACCGTTAGCTTCACTTTTCGCCACAAAAACTTAACTTAAGCCTAAACCATGCAACGGAACGTAAATTCCAATAGAAGCAACTCAATCGCTACCAAGACGAAACTTTTGACACCTACGTTGTCTATGTAGGCCAAATATTGACTGAGTTTTAGGGGGGCAAAAAGAAATTTAAAAAAATAACTAGAGAGGATACAATTTCTGGGGAAATTGTAGGGTGTGCTTGCTTGCGTCGGTTGCACAGGGGTCTGTATATTTTATATAAAAATGCATCGGGCCTACTTATTATTTATAAAGATTACATAGATTTAAAAGCATCTTTTTTTTGCTGCTCATTTACAACTCAAAATACGAGTGAAGTGTAGAATGAAATATGATGTCTTCTCATTTCCCCTGCAAGAGGCAGCTGACAGGCTGAATCAAAACGAATACATTTGGCAGACCGGTGTACAAATGGACCTAATCTCTATGACTTAAACGTCCTTTTAAGTTGTCCCTTCTCGTGATATTTTCAGGCATTTAGCCTACTCATATTGCATTCATTCATTAATAAAGAACCCCCTTTGAAGATTATTCTACGACTTTACCGGCAGAAGATAGAATCGCGATTCAAACAGTACCATCTGCTAACTGAAAATATGCCCCCAAAAACGTAAATAAGCTTGACATTTATTTAGTGGAAAATAGCTCATTCATAAAAAGCTCACTGGTAGCGATCATTGTCAGTAACAACTCAAAATGCGATATAGCCCTGTGTGGAGAAGCTGCCCGGTAAATTCTACTACTACAGTACAGTACTACTAGTAGACTACTGTTGTGCTCGTCTTGATAGCGATTGCGTTGGTTGAATTCGATTAAACGTTCCGTTGTACGGTTTAGGCTGAAATTAATTATTTTCATGAACAGATTGACAAAGTTTAGGCTGTGGCAATGAAGTTCAGGTTAGTAGTCAGATAGTTTCCCTACTGAAAGACTTTTGAGTAAGGGGAGTGCCGAACATGTTCTGTTGCCGTTTGACTTAAACAGCTGAGGAGTTGTTGTTAGCTACTCACACTAGTGTCTCGGGTACAGTAGGCTACAGCGTTGCAGTGAGCTACACTGGTTTGAAACCACAGGTAATGGTAATTTCACCAACAAATCGTTTACTAATGTCAGAATAAATCCTACAACGAAAATGTATATGTGAGGAATGTTTATTTTAACGATTGAAAACAGATACATCATAGACCACTGTAGTATGTGTTGCCCGGGCAACACAGGCTAATGTCATGATGCTAATATGTCAGTGAAATAGTAGACTACTGTTTCCGAAAGTAGATGTACTTCCTTAATAATATCAGCTTATATTGTACATTACACATCACAATTGTGTGTCATATCACAAAGTAAAATGAGTAAATATTTATCACCCTGGCCTCTTTGTTTGTGGCGTTTCTGCAGCTGCCTTGCAGTAAAGCTATAGTTAGCCTAGCTATCCCCCAAGTTAACAGATGCCAAACGAATGTTCTGCCAAAGGTAGTCACGCGTGTTTTCGTGACATTATTGCAGACCGGTGTAAAAATTGACCTATTCTCTATGATTTAAACGTCATTTTAAGTTTTTCTCTTCTCATGATATTTTCAGGCATTTAGCCTACTCATATTGCATTCATTCATGAATAAACAACCCCTTTGAAGATTATTCTACGACGTTACCCGGCAGTAGAAGATGGAATCGCAATTCAAACGGTACCATCTGCTAACTGAAAATATGCCCCCCAAAACGTAAATAAGCTTGACATTTATTTAGTGGAAAATTGCTCATTCATAAAAAGCTCACTGGTAGCGATCATTGTCAGTAACAACGCAAAATGCGATATAGCCCTGTGTTGAGAAGCTGCCCCGGTAAATTGTACTACTACGGTACAGTACTAGGCTACTGCTGTGTTCGTCTTGGTAGCGATTGCGTTGGTTGAATTGGATTTAACGTTCCGTTGTACGGTTTAGGCTGAAATTAATTATTTTCATGAACAGATTGACAACGTTTAGGCTGTGGCAATGAAGTTCAGGTTAGTAGTTAGATAGACTTTTGATTTAAGTAAGGGGAGTGCCGAACATTTTCTGTCGCTGTTTGACTTCCTAAACAGCTGTGTACTGTAGCTAGATGTTTTTGTAGTGTGTCTCGCGTAAGCTACAGCGTTGCAGTGAGCTACACTGGTTTGAAACCACAGGTAATGGTAATTTCACCAACAAATCGGTTTCTAATGTCAGAATAAATCCTACAACGAAAATGTATATGTGAGGAATGTTTATTTTAACGATTGAAAACAGATAACGCTACATCATAGACCACTGTAGTATGTGTTGCCCGGGAAACACAGGCTAATGTCATGATGCTAATACTTCAGTGAAATAGTAGACTACTGTTTCCGAAAGTAGATGTACTTCCTTAATAATATCAGCTTACATTGTACATTACACATCACAATTGTGTGTCATATCACAAAGTAAAATGAGTAAATAGTTATCACCCTGGCCTCTTTTCTTGTGGCGTTTCTGCAGCTGCCTTGCAGTAAAGCTATAGTTAGCCTAGCTATCCCCCAAGTTAACAGATGCTAAACGAATGTTCTGGCAAAGGTAGTCACGCGTGTTTTCGTGACGTTAGTGACGCAGTGACGTTAGTAACGTCAGTGACTGTGGCTAGCAAATTAGCCACCGTTAGCTTCACTTTTCGCCACAAAAACTTAATTTAAGCTTAAACCATGCAACGGAACGTAAATTCCAATAGAAGCAACTCAATCGCTACCAAGACGAAACTTTTGACACCTACGTTGTCTATGTAGGCCAAGTATTTACTGAGTTTTAGGGGGGCAAAAAGAAATAAAAATAATAATAATAATAATATATATGTGAGAGAACAAAGGTTGTGCTCTCGCCGAAGGCTTGAGCACACCCAATAATAATATATGTGAGAGAACAAAGGTTGTGCCCTTGCCGAAGGCAAAGCACACCCAATTAACCCCAGTAAGAATTGAAATTAATATCTTTGGAATGACTGATGGTTTTATAAATCAAACTACACGCCATCTCTAACAGTACAACTGTCTCACATTTCTCAAAGTGTACAGCTTTTCTATTTTTATTTTTTTTTGTTGAGAAAACTGACTCAAACATATAGGCCTCGTGACATCAAAAGCTTAACTTTGCAATTTTACCAACTTTATGTAAACGCTAACGTGTCCACTTGATACAGGCAAAGCGTTTCAAACTGCAATACTGCATTCTCACATAATTAGTACAATAAAACACGAAGTGAAACAATAATTGTTCTTATATACGAAACAGAAATATAAAATGACAGACATGTGCAGATATCAGACCAGCTAGTATAGTATATCTGATAGTATAGCAGTACAGTAGCTCATTATAATTATGTAATCATTTTAACAACTAGTGATCCGACTTCGATCATGCTAATTAATGTACTGCCACCTATCATGGTAGCCTACTCCTCACCACCCTCTCCTTAACTTCATGATCCATGGAGTAAAAAATGCAAATGCGGACTATGGTGATTTTACACAGCTCATCAGCATTTGCAATGATATCAAAGTAAACATTCAAGGACAATCTGGTCCTCATAAAAAACACGCACACTTATTAGGGTTAAGTGGCGCTATCAACCTTTTGGTTTGTTGATTGTTCACAAGTGGTGTCCCACACCAGTAATAGTGTTCACAAGTTCACCGGTTGTGCTCAAAACTCAAATCTGTCCTCACAACATAAAATCCCTATTTTGTAGACTCCTACAAATTAAACAAATTGGATCCATAAGCAAAGAAAGCACAGCAGCATTATGTTTTGAGTAATTATGTATTGAAATATTGAATTGTTGTCAGCTATGTATAGTTATATACAGCTTTACAAGTGCACCTTGAAGAAAGAGTGCACCGCTTTGAGAATCTTACAGCAGCAATTTGTATCTGCAGTATACAAATATTCTTTTTTTAAGATATGTTTTCACATAGGCATTTTTATAGTCAGTCTACAAAAAAGTGCAGCATTAAATTAAAGGCTTTGGATATATCATGATATTCATATAGAATCATTATATCATTTTGTAAATCCTATCTTTCTGTTTTCTTGTCTATCAATCTCTCTTACATATAGTAGCACTGGCTGTTTAGCACATTTGAATGTTGTTTAACACTGACTTTTAGAAATGGATGTGGTTGTGTTTCTAATACTAATGTGTAGTTTTGTCATCAGGCATTCTGACTTATCCTCTGGTAGATGGGCGATAGGTGAACCAGTGTAACAGTCAACTGTTCACACATGTGTCCTGTACAATCAGGTAAGAAGTTACTCAGTAACATTCACAGTCAGCCTAGCACAATATTGATAAATACAGTATATGGCACAAAGCAGTTAAATGTGCAACTTCAAGCTTTGGGCACTTAAAACATGTGTGAGGTAGCAAAGAAATCTGTACATTGTGTTTCTCATCCATCTCCTGACAGGTCACAGCTTAATTCCTTCCTACTTCCTGTGGTTTGGCCAATTAAGTTTTGTCACTTCCTGTAAGGTGTGAAGAGACTCTTCCCACAATCCTCTGGCATCCTTAGCTGAGCATGCTCATTGCTGCTTCCTGTTGATGGCATGGACACCACGCGGTTGCCCTGGATGACCAGAGTTCTTTTCTTCTCCAGACAGTCCGGGTGAGTTGGTGCCGGTGCCAGCATGCGTCCAGGTGGCTAATCTTTGATGTCCTTCATGACGTTCACCTGGGCCACCGTCTTCTTGACGCGCAGCGCCGTGAGCCGAGCAGCCGCGCTGGCGTTCCAGCACTCCCTCATCACCTTCCCCATCACCCTCAGAGCCTGCACACAAGCACAGCTCCATCAGTCACCCCCATCACCCTCAGAGCCTGCACACAAGCACAGCTCCATCAGTCACCCCCATCACCCTCAGAGCATGCACACAAGCACAGCTCCATCAGTCACCCCCATCACCTGCACACAAGCACACCTCCATCAGTCACCCCCATCACCCTCAGAGCCTGCACACAAGCACAGCTCCATCAGTCACCCCCATCACCCTCAGAGCCTGCACACAAGCACACCTCCATCAGTCACCCCCATCACCCTCAGAGCCTGCACACAAGCACAGCTCCATCAGTCACCCCCATCACCCTCAGAGCATGCACACAAGCACAGCTCCATCAGTCACCCCCATCACCTGCACACAAGCACACCTCCATCAGTCACCCCCATCACCCTCAGAGCCTGCACACAAGCACAGCTCCATCAGTCACCCCCATCACCCTCAGAGCCTGCACACAAGCACACCTCCATCAGTCACCCCCATCACCCTCAGAGCCTGCACACAAGCACACCTCCATCAGTCACCCCCATCACCCTCAGAGCCTGCACACAAGCACAGCTCCATCAGTCACCCCCATCACCCTCAGAGCCTGCACACAAGCACAGCTCCATCAGTCACCCCCACCTCTGAGCGGTGCTCACCTCACAGCTCTGCCACTGGTTGGGGATGCTTGGCCGCTGCTTCTGGTCACACACCACCCTTCTCATGTCGTCCACAGATGGGTCTGAAGGCACTAAGTCATAGTAAGGCAACTGGAAATCTTCATGAATTCCTGTTAGAATGAACACAGTCTTTATTTAGACAAAATTCCCAATTTTCTGTCAGTTTCCACCATGTAGATAAAGGACAAAAACAGGACAAAACACATCACTCGCTGTGTCCTTAACCTTGCAATGGCCCCACAACGTGGATCTGCTTGAAATAGTCATGTTCCCAGTGTGAATTAGGTAAGGTTATATGAATGCAGTACAGCGTGTGTATGTGTGTGTATGTATGTGTGTGTGTGTGTATGTGTGTGTGTGTATAACACACCCCTGACAGAGCACCTCCTGGAGAGTTCCCAGAACACCAGGCCCAAGGCGTAGATATCCGCCCGCTTGAACGACTCAAAACTGTTCATATTGATGGAGTCGTCCAGGATCTCTGGGGCCATGTACCTGCAGAGGACAAACCTGTTAAAGCTAATGAAGAAGACCAGCAGGAGAAGGACAACCCCTTCTCTCTTCCTCAGGACACAGACTCTCTCATGCTCAGCAGCTGTCCACAAACAGCATATGGTGGCCTAAGAATAGCTAGACATCCTCGAGGCCCACGGTGATGTGAGAGGAGACACCTGTCAGATTGACAGAGCAGCTCCTGGGCAGACTCCTGTAGAGGGGGAGCCCTCCTGATCTGGAGCTCAGGATTCTTTATAAGCTGTGCCATTTCAGGAGGCAAAGTGTCTCCCATGGTCGACGTATCTAGGCAACAGTGTTTTTGCTGTTGTCAAGTGTGGCTGTTGTCAGGTGTGTCTGTTGCGTACCTCTTGGTCCCCACTCTGTGATTGGACGGGATGTCGATGGTGTTGGTGGTGGAGTCGTGCTTCACAGCCAGGCCCAGGTCTGCAATGACGGCTGTCCCGTTCTTCTTCACCAGAATGTTCTTGGACTTGATGTCCCTGTGTGCAATGGCAGGCTTCCCTGTTCACAGATAACACAACCTGATTAGACACACATTAAAACACACACAATCTGATTAGACACTTTAAAACACACACAACCTGATTAGACAAACATTAAAAGACACGTTTTTTGAGAATAGCGCATTGATATTTTGCCAAACAACGTTGTGAAGCTCTCCTCGTTATGAAGTGCATTCTGAAGTGTTGTGCTTCCCGTGATGAATGCAGCACTGATGATGTTACACCACATGAACACAGGCATGCTTTGTTTGTGTACAGCTCCAATTGGAGCAGTGAGATGTGCAGGAAGAAGAGGACAGATGAGTGCAGGTGGGGAGTGATCTCTAACCCTAACCCTCGGCTGGAGGGGTCATTGTGAAAGAGGCTGGAACTTTTGAAACTTCTTATTGACTTGTTGTGGACACTTGAACATTCTTATCGCTGTCTGGTAACCGTGGTAACCAACTCAGGTCAGGGACAGAGCTGGTCAGTGTGTTGTGATGCTCCAAATGAACATGTAAATATGCTCCGTCACTCTCCTCCTGCTCCTCAGCAACCCCACAAGAAGCCATGTTTTTGTTTCGTCTTAATCATCTTGTTTTCCTGCCCAACTTTCTTGTAAACTCACTGCAACCAGCCATGGCATCAGCCATGAAGTGTAATCGAGGCTTTGTGCACAACCCACTTGCATGTGCAATAGTAGATCTGTGGACTGTTCTGGAAGTACCTGTTCTGACAGAACTGCTTCCATGGTGGGCTGGGTGCCATATGTACAATACTTTACATTCATTCTGATTCTGCTTCCTGTTTGGCAGTGGTGGCCTTCAAATTAAAAGTCCCCCTCCCCCGTCCCATTTGTGTAGTACGAGACAGAGACACTCACCCTGGGTGCCAATGATCTCCATGTGGAGGTGAGCCAGTCCACTGGCAATGGACAGAGCCAGCAGCATCATGTCCTGCACGGCGACAGTGTACCTGTTCAGGTAGTCAAACAATGAGCCAGGTTCGTGGTATTCAGACACGAGCCACAGCTGGGTCCAGGAGCCGTTATCTGCATCACACACAGAGGACACAGGTCACACACAGCCTACAGACTGGGTTCAGCAGGTCAGACAGCCTACAGACTGGGTTCAGCAGGTCCAAACTACTTTTTTATTAAAACAGGAAACTAGCGTAAGCAGTTCTAAGACATTGTGTGGTTGCTTAGAAACTGTTTCCCTAACAACCTGTTAACAAAAAAATGTTGTTGGTAGTTTACGGCGAAAAGAACATTGCAGGTTTTCAAATTGGACAATTAAAAGATTGAGTTTGAGACCTTTGTTGTCGGCGGCGATGAAGCCAAGGATGTTCTCGTGACGGAGCATTATGGTCTGGTAGATCTCCGCCTCGCGGAACCAAGACCTCTCGTCTCTGGAGGAGAAGATCTTCACCGCAACGTCCTCTCCTCGCCACTTCCCACGCCACACCTCTCCGAAGCGGCCCTTCCCGATGGTCTCCTGCAGCACGATGGTGCGGGCGATGGTCCTCTGAACCAGGAGCGGGAGGCCTGAGGAAGCGGGACCACACGGGACCACAACACGTCAAGCCTCAAAACATTTACATATTATTTCATCTAACTAGGCAGGAATCTTTGTGTGTATGTGGCTCGATTATTCCGTGAACGGCACTGTATGAAATCCACCGCACTAGCCTAAATAATTATCACATTTGTTTTCTGTTTGTCGATGTCAAGGGACCAACCAGTCCATAATTCTAACAGACAATAAATATCATCCTGGACACAGTAAATGACAATGATGCCTAATTTGCCTGGTGTTCCCCCTCTTCCTGTGTTTCTACATGAGCATAAACAATGAAAAACAGACTTGCACATTGTATGAGTGTGAATGTATGTGTGTGTGTGTCTGCGTGCATGTGTTTGCGTGTGTGTGTGTTCTCACCTGATCCGGAGCCGGAGGAACTCATGTCATAGATGAGCTCTTTGAGACACTTGTCAGGGGCCATGAGGGTGTCCTCCAGGGCCTCCTCTGCACCCTGCTTGTGTGCCCGGCGGTAGGCGCAGCGCGGGCCCTGCAGCACACAAACACCCAGCATGGCACCCACACACAGCAGGCACGACGGCACCAAGATGGCTGCCGCCAGCTCCAGCTTGCCCCAGCCAGGCACCTCCGAAGGCCTCTCTGTGGACGACAACCACACACACACACTTTTTTGGTTAAGATAATATTAATCTGAGCACTCTAAATAATCCGGTAAATAAACACAATGATCACACACACTTCCATAGCTTGGGTAATAATAAAATATAAATGAAAAAACATCACCAGACATCTACACAACCGTTTAACTAGGAATCTAAACAGTACTGTGGCTGCTCCCTCTAGTGGTCTGGTTGAACCACTTCATACCATAAACCATACAAGCTCATACACCAGACATCGTATATTCATATATACTATTAAACACAATTCATATAAACAACAACCAAAAATATGTGTATGACTACATAATCTATTATGTTACCAGTCAACTGAGACTGGACCAACCTTTCAAACACCTCAAAAGATTTTTTTTTTTCTCTGCTTCCAAAATGCCAGGAGTTTTCGACACTGGCCATCAATATTCTGAGGCAATCAGACTGGCCTCCGACAGTGAAAGACTGGGAGGCTGGATTTTACTGGACTTAAATTGCCTTTTTTCTTTGAATGCAGTGCCATGCAGCTAACCTGAAAATGCATTTTAATGATTTCTATTCAGACAGTCAGACCTCCGCTCCTGACCTGTCCCACCTGGTTCATCCTCCCCACAACAACCGTGGAAAATAACAAGCAACGTTTGTCTCTGTCCTTGCTGCTCTTGGTGGGTGGATAAAGTCAACTAGGCACTTTCAGGGGCACTAAAATGACATGTCTTGATGACAGAAAAACATCCGTGAATTTGAGAAACCGTGCTTCACAAGACCTCAGGTCTTCATTTTCTTACTTTGCTAGTACATGATGAGCCTCAGGAAACCTTGGCCACTAAAGTTCCAGAAGTCTCGGCTAAAGTGCAGTCCTGTTCCTTTCTCCTTGACCTTTTGGTTCTTTTCAAATCCTTCAGTCTCCCAACAAGTTTCTCCATCAATTAAGAGGAATAACGACTTGCAACATCTCCTCCAGGTCAAGTTACACAGGGTCAGATATGTCTGGTCTTGCCTAATGTACCCCTGCCCTTCAACCTACTCTACCACCATGTCCAACCAGGGCAAAGTAGACCATGGCATTGTACTGAACAACAGGAAGTAGGTTTGTCTCCTACTCATGACCCACAGTTAAAGCCTTCGAAAAGTGTGCCTCATTGAAGAATTTGCTGCTATCGAGCAACACTTCCAATACATAGATAAAGAATCTTCTCTTCAAGTCAGGTTGTTCTAAATTGATCTTGTCTTCCTTCTGGCCTGACACAGACCTCGTTCAGGAACTTCTGTTTTCAACACATGTACCCCGTCAACTATACCCACTTTCGAATCTGTTTTGAGTATCAAGCAGTTCCTGGTAACTACATTATCAAGCAGTTCCTGGTAGCTACTTTGGGAACAGCAAGGGCAATGGCAGCTATCTGAAGAGCAATCAATCACTCCTGACATGTATTCAAACTTTTCCTTCATCCTCAGTACATTTCCCCTATCTCCATACAGTAAGAGTGTAGTTGCATGTGACAGGACCGTTGACAAAATAGCCAAATGTATGGAAATACATTTAAAAATTGGTTTAAAAATAAGGTGCTGTGTCCTTTCAACGTCCTCCAGTACTAATTCTGACGTCATAGTCTGACTTGTGTGTGTCTGGCTGGGGCAGGCAGGACACACACTGGGGCAGGCAGGACACACACTGGGGCAGGCAGGCAGGACACACACTGGGGCAGGCAGGACACACACTGGGGCAGGCAGGACACACACTGGGGCAGGCAGGACACACACTGGGGCAGGCAGGCAGGACACACACTGGGGCAGGCAGGACACACACTGGGGCAAGCAGGACACACACTGGGGCAGGCAGGACACACACTGGGGCAGGCAGGACACACACTGGGGCAGGCAGGACACACACTGGGGCAGGCAGGACACACACTGGGGCAGGCAGGCAGGACACACACTGGGGCAGGCAGGCAGGACACACACTGGGGCAGGCAGGACACACACTGGGGCAGGCAGGACACACACTGGGGCAGGCAGGACACACACTGGGGCAGGCAGGCAGGACACACACTGGGGCAGGCAGGACACACACTGGGGCAAGCAGGACACACACTGGGGCAGGCAGGACACACACTGGGGCAGGCAGGCAGGACACACACTGGGGCAGGCAGGACACACACTGGGGCAGGCAGGACACACACTGGGGCAGGCAGGCAGGACACACACTGGGGCAGGCAGGACACACACTGGGGCAGGCAGGACACACACTGGGGCAGGCAGGACACACACTGGGGCAGGCAGGCAGGACACACACTGGGGCAGGCAGGACACACACTGGGGCAGGCAGGACACACACTGGGGCAGGCAGGCAGGACACACACTGGGGCAGGCAGGACACACACTGGGGCAGGCAGGCAGGACACACACTGGGGCAGGCAGGACACACACTGGGGCAGGCAGGACACACACTGGGGCAGGCAGGCCACACACTGGGGCAGGCAGGACACACACTGGGGCAGGCAGGACACACACTGGGGCAGGCAGGACACACACTGGGGCAGGCAGGACACACACTGGGGCAGGCAGGCAGGACACACACTGGGGCAGGCAGGACACACACTGGGGCAGGCAGGACACACACTGGGGCAGGCAGGCCACACACTGGGGCAGGCAGGACACACACTGGGGCAGGCAGGACACACACTGGGGCAGGCAGGACACACACTGGGGCAGGCAGGCAGGACACACATAGCTGCATGGTATGTGTCAATGTTGCAGAAAAACTACAACATGTTGTACAACATGTATGACCAGACACATTCAAAATCCATCTGCTGAACTGTAAATGTTGATCTAGACATCAAGCAGGTAAATAATGTACTTCTTTGTTGTGATTCAAGTCATGTGCCGTACAGTAATTGCTTTACATAAAATAAGTACTCGTGTTTTTCACATGATACAGAATAATCACTGAGTATTTTTTTACGAAATCAGTTGTCATGCGATGGTAAGCATAATATGACACCAGGCCTTCACACAAGGAGAACACATGTACAGGACTATCAATGTAAAATATGTTTTTGTTGTTGATTTCATTCATTCAACATGTGTTCGGTATGTCCGCAAAATGAAGACTGGGATATCTTAATGAAAATCTAAAGTGTAAAAACAGATTAAGTCCTGACACAGACTAGCAGATTTGGAACCAGATAACCCCAGTGGGGAAGGAGTCATTGATTGGTGGGACAACACCCAACACAGGATGACATAAATGGCAGAATCACCTCCTGCTCAACCTCCAGTCCTCCAACCAAACAGTTTCATGAACATGGACGTAGCTTGTTACGACCATGCTATCCATGGCTTCTCCTTAAGTGCCTTTTAAACATGACCCTCTGTATTTACACTCTGCCCTGCGCAGAGTCATCTGGAAGGACTCGGGTGTCTGTGTGCCTCTGCATACAATCTATGTGGTAACCAAGGGAACGGGTCGTAATGGGCCAAGCCCAAGGCACTGGAGGACAAATCCCCCCTCACCTCCACCAGACCAGACTAACCCTAACCCTCACCTCCACCAGACCAGACTAACCCTAACCAGACCCCCTCACCTCCACCAGACCAGACTAACCCTAACCAGACCCCCTCACCTCCACCAGACCAGACTAACCCTAACCAGACCAGACTAACCCTAACCAGACCAGACTAACCCTAACCAGACCCCCTCACCTCCACCAGACCAGACTAACCCTAACCAGACCAGACTAACCCTAACCAGACCAGACTAACCCTAACCAGACCCCCTCACCTCCACCAGACCAGACTAACCCTAACCAGACCAGACTAACCCTAACCAGACCAGACTAACCCTAACCAGACCCCCTCACCACCACCAGACCAGACTAACCCTAACCAGACCAGACTAACCCTAACCAGACCAGACTAACCCTAACCAGACCCCCTCACCACCACCAGACCAGACTAACCCTAACCAGACCAGACTAACCCTAACCAGACCAGACTAACCCTAACCAGACCCCCTCACCACCACCAGACCAGACTAACCCTAACCAGACCAGACTAACCCTAACCAGACCAGACTAACCCTAACCAGACCCCCTCACCACCACCAGACCAGACTAACCCTAACCAGACCAGACTAACCATAACCACCACCAGACCAGACTAACCCTAACCAGACCAGACTAACCATAACCACCACCAGACCAGACTAACCCTAACCAGACCAGACTAACCATAACCACCACCAGACCAGACTAACCCTAACCAGACCAGACTAACCATAACCACCACCAGACCAGACTAACCCTAACCAGACCAGACTAACCCTAACCAGACCAGACTAACCCTAACCAGACCCCCTCACCTCCACCAGACCAGACTAACCCTAACCAGACCAGACTAACCCTAACCAGACCCCCTCACCTCCACCAGACCAGACTAACCCTAACCAGACCAGACTAACCCTAACCAGACCCCCTCACCACCACCAGACCAGACTAACCCTAACCAGACCCCCTCACCACCACCAGACCAGACTAACCCTAACCAGACCAGACTAACCATAACCACCACCAGACCAGACTAACCCTAACCAGACCCCCTCACCACCACCAGACCAGACTAACCCTAACCAGACCAGACTAACCCTAACCAGACCCCCTCACCACCACCAGACCAGACTAACCCTAACCAGACCAGACTAACCCTAACCAGACCCCCTCACCACCACCAGACCAGACTAACCCTAACCAGACCAGACTAACCATAACCACCACCAGACCAGACTAACCCTAACCAGACCCCCTCACCACCACCAGACCAGACCCCCTCACCACCACCAGACCAGACTAACCCTAACCAGACCCCTTCACCTCCACCAGACCAGACCAGACCCCCTCACCACCACCAGAACAGACTAACCCTAACCAGACCAGACTAACCACAACCAGACCCCTTCACCACCACCAGACCAGACCCCCTCACCACCACCAGAACAGACTAACCCTAACCAGACCCCCTCACCACCACCAGAACAGACTAACCCTAACCAGACCCCCTCACCACCACCAGAACAGACTAACCCTAACCAGACCCCCTCACCACCACCAGAACAGACTAACCCTAACCAGACCCCCTCACCACCACCAGAACAGACTAACCCTAACCAGACCAGACTAACCCTAACCAGACTCCCTCACCTCCACCAGACCAGACCAGACCAGATTCCCTCACCTCCACCAGACCAGACCAGACTCCCTCACCTCCACCAGAACAGACCAGACTCCCTCACCTCCACCAGAACATACCAGACTCCCTCACCTCCACCAGACCAGACCCCCTCACCTCCACCAGACCAGACCCCCTCACCTCCACCAGACCAGACCCCCTCACCTCCACCAGACCAGACCCCCTCACCTCCACCAGACCAGACCCCCTCACCTCCACCAGACCAGACCCCCTTACCTCCACCAGACCAGACCCCCTCACCTCCACCAGACCAGACCCCCTCACCTCCACCAGAACAGACCAGACTCCCTCACCTCCACCAGAACAGACCAGACTCCCTCACCTCCACCAGACCCCCTCACCTCCACCAGACCAGACCAGACTCCCTCACCTCCACCAGACCAGACTCCCTCACCTCCACCAGACCAGACTCCCTCACCTCCACCAGACACCCTCACCTCCACCAGACCAGACCAGACCCCCTCACCTCCACCAGACCAGACCCCCTCACCTCCACCAGAACAGACCAGACTCCCTCACCTCCACCAGAACAGACCAGACCCCCTCACCTCTACCAGACCAGACTCCCTCACCTCTACCAGACCAGACTCCCTCACCTCCACCAGAACAGACCAGTGGAGAGGGAGAGGTAGAGGTGATTCCCTCACCTCTACCAGACCAGACCAGACTCCCTCACCTCATAATTTATTTCATTATTTGATGTCAAAATGCTTATCCAAACAACGTCAATTCCGGCACTGCACTCCGTTGGGTTATAAAGAGGACACATAAACTTTGCAGAGTGCCCGGTTCTTGAGTTGATCGTCGGAAACTAAACCCATTCTAATTTGTACACACACACACAAAGATTCCTGCCATTATTAGAGAGATACAGAAAACAACACATTTACATTTTACATTACATTTAGTCATTTAGCAGACGCTCTTATCCAGAGCGACTTACAGTAAGTACAGACATTCTCCCCGAGGCAAGTAGGGTGAAGTGCCTTGCCCAAGGACACAACGTCATTTTTGGCACATCCAGGAATCGAACCAACAACCTTCTGATTAATAGCCCGACTCCCTAACCGCTCAGCCATCTGACCCCCATCTGACACACAACATCGTCCACACAGAAAACACAACATCATCCACACAGAACACACAACATCATCCACACAGAAAACACAACATCATCCACACAGAACACACAACATCATCCGTGTGTGTTTGTGTGAGAGTGTGTGTGTGTGAAGGGGGGTGAAAATAGATGTCTGAGCACAGTAAAACACACCACAATTGAAAATCACAATGCTCGTCCACACTGAGTGTGCAAGCCCTGACAACAAATCAATTACCTGCAGCTTCAACCACCCCAACTCTCTGTAAGCCCTAGCCTACCTGCAACAAAAGAGGATTTGCACCCCACACTGCCCCATGCCTGATGAGGTATTTATAAACCTGAGGGGAAGATCACACATTGGCCGCTGGTAACCTCTGCCAACAATATTATGTCACAGGATATGCAAGGAGGATCAGTGCTTAGCTTGTCTGGCCAGACTGCCTCAATCTAAGCACAGGGAGTGGAATCCCATGGCAACGGGTTGTTGTTGACTGTGTGAGGTCACGTGTCCCACTCCACCCCTCCCTTCTCCCTCTCCACCCCTCCCTTCTCCCTCTCAACCCCTCCCATCTCCCTCTCCACCCCTCCCATCTCCCTCTCCACCCCTCCCATCTCCCTCTCCACCCCTCCCATCTCCCTCTCCACCCCTCCCATCTCCCTCTCCACCCCTCCCATCTCCCTCTCCACTCCTCCCATCTCTCTCTCCACCCCTCCCATCTCCCTCTCCACCCCTCCCATCTCCCTCTCCACCCCTCCCATCTCCCTCTCCACCCCTCCCATCTCCCTCTCAACCCCTCCCATCTCTCTCTCCACCCCTCCCTTCTCCCTCTCCACCCCTCCCTTCTCCCTCTCCACGTGGTGAAGGAAACAGCTTGCTTCAAGGGGATTCAGACACAACTATGGTTGCAACTGCACCTAGATCAACAGAATTCCCACCATCTCCACCTCACACCATTAGGCTTTAGGTTTAGGAAGTCTACCGCCATCTCCACCACTGAAACACCATGACACACGGCAGAGGAACCTACCTTGATACAGGTGCAGGTTCTCGTTGTTGCAAAAGTCAGTGAAGCAGCAGTTCCTCTTGGACACGTTCCGGGAGCTGTAGCAGTACACCTGGTTTTTCTTCTCAGCAGACAGACAGGACTTGTCCGTCTCCTCCTTGCCGTCGATCAGCATCACAGAGTTCCAGCACGCTCCGTCCGCGCTGGTCTCACAGGTGTTGTTTTCACACAGCCGGCACACACACTTGAGAGCTGGAACACACGACAGCAGCACGTTAGCCTACAGCCCCCTTTGTCACGTGTCACCTCTGGATGCCTTGTGCTTCCAAGACAAACATTGGACCTCCACTCTGGCTAGATTATATAGTGTGTGTGATTCTCTCTCAATCCATATCCAGTGTAACTAAACTTTCTTCTAATCCTAAACAAACTTTCCATTCATCCGACCATTTCTTGTTGAAACAGAAGGGTGGAGCCCAGTGATGGTGCCAACAAACCAAAGTCCTGTAAAGACCTCTTAGACTGGGGGACCATTTGGCTCTTTCAGGCAGAGAAGGTTCCTGAAGGTTCCTGTTATGTAACTCAGGTCTGTGGCCTTATTTGTTTGGAGAAACCAGAATAATGCCTCTTAGTTTAACACCCAGATAATCTAACGCTCTTCCTGGAGCTCCTGTCCTGCCTGGTAAGGCCATGTGAACTGGACAGGCAGTCCACTTCCTGATGTGACAGCCACAGAGCTGGATCAAGCATCTTTCTAGCTTTGTTTTGCCCAACATACTTGTTTGAGAAGTGTTGCCATGCGCCTTATAAAAAAAATAGTCAGTAGGGTTAGGGTCGTTTTTAAGGCAGTTCTGCTGGTTCGAGTCTCATGGTTTTAGTGTCATGGTTGTAGTGTCATCAAGGCCAGATTTGAACTCTAAAGGGCCCCTGGGCACTAAAGACCCACACACACACAATCATACTTCATTTTTTGTAAACAACTTTTATTTTATTCTGATTGTATAATTTAAAAAATTGAGAGCCAAGCAAACCTTGTGTAGACAGTTTTTATGTAGACAAATAAAAAAATTAAAAAAATAATACAAACTGTGAGCACGTAGGGCACCTGCCCAGATCGCCCACATGGTAGATCCGGCCTCTCAGCCTCCACTAGGGCTCTGTTAGGATTTCTCCCAGAAACACTACAGAACACCTCCAGTATTAATACAGATGAACGTTATCTTAATTAACTTTGTGAATACACTGGGCAGAACATCCAAACTGGTTTGTGTCAAGTCTTGTCGAGACTGTCTAATTTGAATTATCGACATGAGGAATCTATCTGGCTCCTGAGAGACATGAGAGTGTCTGCACTTGTCACCCCCATCAGGAGATGAATAGAATGATCCACTGCAAATTGATTTCTGGTTCTACATCGCAAAAGGTAGAGCCCATTTGTGGAAGGGATATATGGGCCAGTTTCCCTACTGCCATTAGCACTTGTTCCTTTGCCCTCCTTCATCACTCACTGTAAAAATCACAAGAATATCAACAGAATGTTCTCAAGCAGCCTATGACTACTGTGACCGCACCAGGAACTCAATCATGAAACCAGTTTATGAAACAAATTCATGTTTGGGAAACAGGGACAAGTCAAGATACACTTGTCTTAAATTACTATGAAACTAATTGGAAATGGAAGGCTCTGGTAGGGATCTCATTCATTGCAATATGCTTTTAACAATTTTAAACATGCCACATAAATGGAAGTTGCTGCTGGCAAAATAAAGGTTAAAAAACCTTAAAATTACCAAATAATATCCCTAAAGCAACGTACTGTAAACTTTCTCTTAATATTTCACTAATAAATAATAATTAATAAATAATAGCTACTTTGGCCCCAGCTCTCTAGTCGTCATGTGTTCAGAACACATAGCAACAGTGTCTGACTTCTGGGAAAGACACAATGTAAATAGTCCCTGTAGGAGGTTCAGGCCACGCACATGCACACATCTCAAACCTGTATACTGATCACATCACAGCCTTGGTGTGTTGTGTTGCCCCCTCATTAGTGTCTGTAAGAGAGGCCTGGCCCCGCCCCCTCATTAGTGTCTGTAAGAGAGGCCTGGCCCCGCCCCCTCATTAGTGTCTGTAAGAGAGGCCTGGCCCCGCTCTTCACGGGCCTGGCTACAGCTACAGGCTACAGCTACAGCTTTTTATTATATGGACATGTTGCAGTTTAGTTAATACTAATTTATAATTCAAACACCATTTGAAAAAATAATACACTGAACGTTTTGTATTTATCTTGTTTTGTCAATAATTTGGTAATTAACTTCATACAGTAGCAAGACTCCAATCAGTCTGCCACTCCTGATGAAAAATACTATCCTTGATAGAATAATCTTGAACAAAAAGAACTGCAAAGCCAATCCTCATGTCATCCAAGCTTTACATAATATACAAATAGTATTTTTTTGTTTATGTTTATGTTGTCTAACAGACAACATATTTGTCTTCTTTATGATACAATACTAACAAAAGTTGACAAATACAGTGATCCAGACCCACCTAAACCAGTCGGGTCTGAACCATGACTGAACCACCTGTATAACGACTGAAGCACGCAGCACCTGTGAACGGGCCCTGCAGTATTGTGATTATTATAAACGACAGTAGGCTACAGACTGATCTTTTGACACGCGCTTAAGATGCTTTCAAATCAGTTATGTAAGATGACAGTTTAATTGCATAATGTTCACGGTACACATGTGTTAACACACTACTAACTATGTAGGCTGCTGTAACCGTGTAAATGTGAAGAACAGGAGTGTGTATTCAATCCACGCAGGGAAGCCTGACTGCCTTTAAGTTTCAAGTCCAAACGCAGGAACGCTGCAGAACGGCGTACACTAGCTTAGGCTACCACCTCAACAACATAGTTTCTCCACAAGACCACGCAGACGATCACACAATAAAACAAGGACACACTAGATTTCGATGTTAAAAATGTAAAGCCAGCTGAATCAAAGTAAGACCTGTAAAAGTATCCAGTACCTGTGGTAAGCTGTGCGACCGATAGAAATATCAACGCCGCTTGAAAGGTGTGATTCTTGGGACGAGTCATGGCCGGAGCAGCATCTGCTCGGTTTGCGGACACACTGCCTACACAGTTTCCCCCGAAAAAATCATTACACTTACACAGTAAAGTCTGTCAACCACGCACACTCCGCATTGCCCCACACTCTAAATAACCGGAGAGAACCGAATACGCAATAGGCGATTTGCTCCGCCTCTGTCGACCGGAATTTAAGAGGATTACCGCTCCAGCCTACTGATACAGACATGTGAATGAAAGAGTGCTGAACGTCCTGAAGTGTCCATTACAGCGCCAGTCCCTCAGCGGCGGCAAGCCACATGTTAACAGACTCAAAAGTAGGCTATTCATATTCCAGTCTGCAAAAAAAGTTTAAACTCATTCCTCTGCCCGTGCTCCTTTAATAAGTCGGTGTATTGCAGTGGCTGTCAGTAGGACAGTCGGATAGCCACAATCTTCACCTTGTTTGAATATGAGCACATGTGGATTTGAGTCGTGTCTCACACCTGTTCAGACCCTGGCTGCTGACTCAGCAGACTGATCTCTCCTGCCAACAGCTGTACCGCCACAGCAGCAGAGGATCAATGTTGTGACAAGTTCAACATCCATCCAGTGGAGTTAGCTTATCAACTAGTAGACGGCAGATGATCCGACCTGAAGCTGAAAATATGTCTCATCCACTGTTACACCATGACCATCCAGTACAGGCTGCAATATATGAAAACAAATCCACACATATCAACACTCCTCCAGGACTCTGCTCCAGTCCCACCCAGCACTGGACTACCACAGGATCCTCAGCCCCTATACAGGTTAGATGTGAGGGCAGTTGCTTTCAGCCTGCAGGGTGGCCGGTGGGGCTAACTGTAAGCCACTTTTCAACTAAGTGTTCAACCATTTTTCAACTAAGTGACAATGGATTTTGGTGTTTCAAAACCCATTGACACTGTATGACTATGTTTAGCCTGTGTTCTGCTCTTCTCTCTCAACAACCGTCTCTAGAGGAGGGGATCCCTCTCTGAATTGCTCCTCCCAAGGTTTCTTCCATTTTTTCTCCTGTTGGGAGTTTTTCCTTGTCTTCCTTGAGGGTTTAGGTTGGTTGCGGGGCAGTTCTATGGGCGTATGTGAAGCCCTCTGTGACATGCTTGCGTGTAAAAAGGGCTATACAAATACATTTTGATTTGATTTGAACTAAGGCTACATAGCCTACATATGAGAGACATATTTGTGAATTCAAAGAACTGCTTCAATGTGTCAGTGTGTTTTGAAGGCAACATGTATCTTTTAGAATCATAGCAGTGGATCCAAGGAGCTTAGATGCATCTAAGGTCATTTCTAAGTGCAGATATTGCTGAAACAATGACTGCAAGCCTACAAACCGGATGGATAGGGATGAGAGAGGTGGCTATTAGCATTCATGATAATTCATTCATTCACAAGCAGTCATGTAGGTGGACATGACTGGGTGATATGCTTGCTAAATCTACAGATAATTAGATGCCTGCCAGCAACTGTTTCTAGGGAAGTTTTAATATGTATCTACATACTCAATGAGGATGGAGACTGGTTTTGTATATCTCATATTGACAAATGTTTAAGGCTCTCCCAGGCTCCTGTGGTAACCCTGGTGTGCTCCCGTGGTAACCCTGGTGTGCTCCCGTGGTAACCCTGGTGTGCTCCCGTGGTAACCCTGGTGTGGATTCCTGACAGTGGGCCAGTCTGCCAGAAAGCAGACAGCTCTATTTCTGTACAATTCATCTGACCCATTTTTGGTTGTAAAATATTAATCACCATTACAGGTTTAGTCAGGAAGCTGGTTTACAGAGAGGTTGTGGCTGCTGCTGTGAAGGCTGTAGCCATGAACATTTAAAAAAAAAAAATCCTGCAGGGTTGGAGCTGTGTTCGATTCGGCATGAATTAACATGCTTGGCATACTTTTCTGTATTACATATTTGTTAGTGAAATCAAGAAAAGTTCCTTTGTACAGGGAGCTGGACAGATTTCTGAAGCAACCGTAGCCAGGGACTGACTCTCTGCAGCCAGGGACTGACTCTCTGCAGCCAGGGACTGACTCTCTGCAGCCAGGGACTGACTCTCTGCAGCCAGGGACTGACTCTCTGCAGCCAGGGACTGACTCTCTGCAGCCAGGGACTGACTCTCTGCAGCCAGGGACTGACTCTCTGTAGCCAGGGACTGACTCTGTAGCCAGGGACTGACTCTCTGCAGCCAGGGACTGACTCTCTGCAGCCAGGGACTGACTCTCTGCAGCCAGGGACTGACTCTCTGCAGCCAGGGACTGACTCTGTAGCCAGGGACTGACTCTCTGCAGCCAGGGACTGACTCTCTGCAGCCAGGTACTGACACTGTAGCCAGGGACTGACACTCTGCAGCCAGGGACTGACACTGTAGCCAGGGACTGACACTGTAGCCAGGGACTGACTCTGCAGTCAGCAGAAGGAGGGAGGGGGGGGTCAATGGATACGCCGTGATGCCGTTCAAATCCAAACATGATCTGGTTGTGTATGGCGGTCTGCTTGGCTCTTTCAACAGGCTTCTGAACCGCATCCCTGGATCATGAAGACAGAAGATGGCATCCCTGGATCATGAGGACAGAAGATGGCATCCTGGATCATGAGGACAGAAGATGGCATCCTGGATCATGAGGACAGAAGATGGCATCCTGGATCATGAGGACAGAAGATGGCATCCTGGATCATGAGGACAGAAGATGGCATCCCTGGATCATGAGGACAGAAGATGGCATCCTGGATCATGAGGACAGAAGATGGCATCCTGGATCATGAGGACAGAAGATGGCATCCCTGGATCATGAGGACAGAAGATGGCATCCTGGATCATGAGGACAGAAGATGGCATCCCTGGATCGTGCATGTGTATGTAGCGGTGACACCACCAACAGATGACACGGACATAAACAACAAGTTTTTTCCTCTCTATTTAATCAATTGCACTACTTAATATAAAATATTAAAGAAATAAAAAAGGTTGAAGATCGACTTCAATTAGACAATGCACGCGTTAAGACTATAGTTTAGCTTCACAGACAATCTCTGCCCCTGTACAAAACGAGTTCAGCGTCATCTAAGTTAATATTTTATTTGTTCTCTTAGCATTTGTCTGGATAAAGCTGATGGAGCAGATAACAGACAGGTACATAACGTCATGTGAAATGTACGGTAATATACAAAGTTTATGCGACAGGAGTACGTTAGACCACACCTCAGCAGGAAGAGAAGTGACTATAATTGTGGTGAATTACCAAAAGACTTGTTCCAACGACATGTAAACAACGGTGCTCGAGATGCAGTAAGAGTAAACCATAACACTCCCTTTTCAATGCTTTCCGACAACAGTAAAGAAATCGAGTTTGTGTATAAAACAAAAAAAGCTAATTGTTTTTGGCAAGTTGTGTTTTTGTTTCCCAGATGCCTCCTATGCAGTGCCAGTAAGGACTGCTAGTGCAACAATGGAGATAAAGCACAGCTGACAGTGATAAATGAAATGTGTTCAGAAATGTCTTCAAACTAAAAAGTCAATACACCTGCAGTTCTATACAAAAGCGATATACTCAAGATCTAAAGTAACAGTTTCTTCCTTGATGAACGCGTTCCATTGGTGCAGCTCTTATCTGTATGGATCTCCCATCCCTGACCAACTGGCTGAGAAATGCCCTGGAAACCATCTTTGGATGCCAAAATGTGTCCCGCAAAGTGTTTCAAATAAATACCATGTGCCACTATAAGGGCACTGACCCCATCCCAGTCCCTTGTTTCCTCTGTCTACCTCAGGCAACATCTTAAAGGCCTTCAGCATTGTTCCCCCTGAGGGAACATCTTAAAGGCCTTCAGCATGGTTCCCCCTCAGGAAAGAGTCAGCAGTCCACTTTGATTTTGTCCAGAGAGTTGTCGATCTTTGTCAGAGTCTTTTTGATGCGCAGTGCTGTTAGCCTGGCTGACGGGTTCTGAAACCAGCACTCCTTCATGAGTTTAGCAATGGAAGTTAAAGTCTGAAAAACACAGAGGAGATGGGTCAGCACCAGGAAACTCGTTAGTCACTTAGCATCTATTGTTGTCATCTATTGTTGTCATCTATTGTTGTCATCTATTGTTAGCATTTTACAGATTGACAATGACAGCTAACAAAGCATTGTGCTGTGTTCAGATGGGGAGTTAAGTACAGCTGGAGACAGTTCTGATCGCAGGCAGCAGAGCAGGACTCTGCCCCTCCCCTCTCGGCATCCCCATCTCCATGACAACAGTTTCACCACTCCACTCACCGGGTCGGAGAACCAGCGGTTGGGGATGTTGGGTCGCTGCTGGTCCACACAGATCACCTTCTTCATGTCCTCAAAGCTGGGGTCGCTGGGGACCACATCATGGAAGGGGGGCTTGTAGTCCTCCACGATGCCTAAACCACAAGAAGGATGGTTAGGCTGTGGGAATCATGTTCATGCTTACTTAGAAACACTGCCTCAAGGACAGGATGAACCCCCTGGAATTAGCTGGAAAGATAAAAGTAAATCTGTAACACTATCATTTATTTTCTGGGCTGGAATCACTTGCTATAGTTGAGCAAGAGTGAAAAGGGAGTGAAATGCGTCCTGCAAGAACCAAGGACCAATACGTTAAATATCTGCAGTCCCCGTGTCCGGACCTTTAAGTGTGAGTGGAAAAAGCAGGAAGTAACCCTAAACAGCAGGATCCATTTCAGACAAGTCATCACAACAGCACCACCCCGCACGCTCCGCCCCGCCCCGCACGCTCTGCACGCACCACCCCGCACGCTCCGCCCCGCACGCGCCGCACACTCCGCCCCGCACGCTCCGCCCCGCACGCTCCGCCCCGCACGCTCCGCCGCACACTCCGCCCCGCACACTCCGCCCCGCACACTCCGCCCCGCACGCGCCGCCCCGCACGCGCCGCACACTCCGCCCCGCACGCTCCGCCCTGCACGCTCCGCCCCACACGCTCCGCCCCGCACACTCCGCCCCGCACACTCCGCCCCGCACACTCCGCCCCGCACGCGCCGCACACTCCGCCCCGCACGCTCCGCACGCCCCGCCCCGCACGCTCCGCACGCCCCGCACGCTCCGCCCCACACGCTCCGCCCCACACGCTCCGCCCCGCAGGTGCTACTGACCGTTGCTGACGGTCCTCCGTGCGACCTCCCACAGCACCAGGCCCAGGGCCCAGACATCCACCCTCTTGAAGGACTCGAAGCAGTCCATCTGGATGGAGTCATCCAGCACCTCAGGAGCCATGTAGCGCTTGGTTCCCACCTTGGGGTTGTTACCAACATCCAGCTCGTTGGTGTCCTGGAAATGCATCACAGCCAAACCTGAGGGGGAAAAAACACAAACCAAGTTGAGACAGTTAAGGTTGTCTGCTGCCTTGTTGGATGGAAAATCCGACAAAGTGATGTTGAATTCTGTGTTTGTATTAACTTACAATGCAATAAAAACCCATTCTGATTCTGATGAGACTGAACTATTATAAAAATATGTTATAATGAAGGTAAAGTGCACCATTACGTGACATAAGCATCATGATGAGGAAAAATAACATCTCCATTGTTGTCACAGCCACCACAAAAACTACCTCAAATGTGTTTTCATGAAGAGCAGCCGTAAGACACAAAAACAAGACAAGCACGTTGATGTTGCTGCTGTTGTGGTGAATCAAGGTAGATTACAGGGCACAGAATTAGCTCATGTTCCCATGATTACTGTGAGGAACACCATGGGATGTGACCAACACTGAGTGCTCCTTAATGCATTTTTGGTTAAGCTTTGAGAGCCACCTGTGCAACAGACCACTCCCTCTAATGAACAACACTTGTGTGGGAGGACAGAGGGGGGCATAGAGGGGGGCATGCTGGGAGTGATGATGACACACAGGCCTGGCCACTTCCTCACCGCAACTTAAACTACACACTCACCGCAACTTACCATGTTGCCCGTGGACACACTCTGTCCACGGGCAACATGGTAAACAACACAGAAGAACGTAAATAACCCATAACATCCGTCTGGGCTGAAAGCATCTGTTAAAGCCACTTTGTAATGGTAATGATGTAGTCCAGTCTGATTTAGACTGGTCCTTACCCAGGTCAGCGATGCAGCACTGGCCGTTCTTGTTAACCAGGATGTTTTTGCTCTTAAGGTCTCTGTGTGCGATGGCGGGCTTGCCCTGGGTGCCGAAGATCTCCACGTGCAGGTGGGCCAGGCCACTGGCGATGGACAGGGCCATGCGCAGGCAGCCGGAGGCATCCAGGGTGCTGAGCTGCAGGTAGTCATACAGGGAGCCCATCTCGTGGAAGTGGGTGATGAGCCACAGCTGGGTGCTGGAGTTACGGGAGGTCATGTCAGACGCGATGAAGCCTGGGGGGGGAGGGGGGGATACGCACACCACACACACACCACACACACACACACACAGAGACGCACACACACAGAGACACACACACACAGAGACACACACACACAGAGACGCACACACACAGAGACACACACACACAGAGACGCACACACACACACACAGAGACGCACACACACAGAGACGCACACACACACACACAGAGACACACACACACAGAGACGCACACACACAGAGACGCACACACACACACACAGAGACGCACACACACAGAGACGCACACACACACACACGGAGGCACACACACGGAGGCACACACACACACGGAGGCACACACACACACGGAGGCACACACACACATTTAACCCACGTGCAGTGGAGTGGAGCTTTTCAATCCACAGTCACAGTCAATACACTACCCACATGTGCTTATTACTGTGATTGTGAGAAGATGCATGTACAAATAACATTACTATGTATGCAGTTACAGGTCAAGTGTATTAGAACTGTATTTTTAACTCTAATACTGTAGTGTTAAAAACTGAATTCTGCTACTAGAGATGCTGTTCCAAGGGTAAGCAACTCCATAATTAGCCTTCAGGAAAACAACAGGAGAGCACGATCTAGATCTGGGGTGAGAACTTCCCTCATCAAGCACAGCTCTCGCTGGACTCAGGAGGAGGGAGGCGTCTAGAAGGTTCTGGAAGCTTCCACTCACCCAGGATGTTCTCATGCCGGAGCAGGACGGTGTTGTAGATCTCAGTCTCTCTGAACCAGGACTTCTCGTCTCTGGAGGAGAAGATCTTTACAGCCACACTCTCCCCCTGCCACAGGCCCCTCCACACCTCCCCGTAGCGCCCCTTACCTGGGGGGGACACCAATCACAACTGACGGGTTAGGGGAAATTAGCAACACAAAAGCCACACTAAATTACAAGACATTTATAGTATAATTGTATTTGAGTACAGCTAAAAAAAGCTTTCACTAGCTTAACCTTTCACATGAATAACTATATCCCAATGACACATGATCAAACAAACATGTTAGCCAATAATATAATTCCCTGGCTGCCCACGCTGGACTTTGTTGCTAAACAGGAGGAAATGCTGCTCTGAGAACTTGCTGGCTGGGTGTCAGCAGAGCTTAGACACCAGGGTCAGAGGACAGAACCAGGAAAACCCACCAGGGTAAGAGGACAGGACCAGAAACACCCACCAGGGTCAGAGGACAGGACCAGGAACACCCACCAGGGTAAGAGGACAGGACCAGGAACACCCACCAGGGTCAGAGGACAGGACCAGGAACACCCACCAGGGTCAGAGGACAGGACCAGGAACACCCACCAGGGTCAGAGGACAGGACCAGGAACACCCACCAGGGTCAGAGGACAGGACCTGGAACACCCACCAGGGTCAAAGGACAGGACCAGGAACACCCACCAGGGTCAGAGGACAGGACCACCAACACCCACCAGGGTCAAAGGACAGAACCACCAACACCCACCAGGGTCAAAGGACAGGACCAGGAACACCCACCAGGGTCAAAGGACAGGACCACCAACACCCACCAGGGTCAGAGGACAGGACCACCAACACCCACCAGGGTCAAAGGACAGAACCACCAACACCCACCAGGGTCAGAGGACAGGACCAGGAACACCCACCAGGGTCAAAGGACAGGACCAGGAACACCCACCAGGGTCAAAGGACAGGACCACCAACACCCACCAGGGTCAGAGGACAGGACCAGGAACACCCACCAGGGTAAGAGGACAGGACCAGGAACACCAACCTCAAGCCCGGCCTGGCCGCCTCTGTAAGAGGGAGGAGGAGGCTCTCTGGAACACTGGCTGAGACCGGGGGCTCTGATTGGGTACTCACCCACACACTCATTGAGGGTGATTTGTCGGGCGACGGTTCTCTGGACGAGGAACGGAAGCCCTGAGCCACTTCCTGATGTGCAGGAGTGATCCAGCAGGTCCTGGGGGGGGGGAGGAGGGAGAGACCCAACAGGAGGGAAAGAAAGAGGGAGAGGGAGAAAAGGGAGGGAGGGAATATAAAAGGGAGGGAGGAAGAAAGATGAGGAGAGAGACGGAGGGAAAGAGATGGAGGGAGAGAGGGGGATAGACAGATGTCATGAATAAAAAGCAGGCAGTGTTTGTAATTGTGTATTTTTGGGGTATGGATATAGGGGTGTGTGTGGAAGGGTGTAGTGTGTGTGTACAGGAGTGTGTTTCTGTGTGAGAGTGTGTGTGTGTTGGGGGGGTTGTGCAGGGTGTCTGGGGGAGACGGGGGCCCCCTGCTGGGAAAACAGCAGCAGCCACCCCCCTCGCTGATTACTGAGGGGGCTGGAGATTTGATCTAATCCCACTGCCAGACACACAACATGCACAACGGCTGCTAAGCCTTTTATTTGATCTCCTCTCCAGGATTGCAGTGCCTCCTGACAGACACAGGGGGGCAGTGTTGAGCAGCGGACTCAAAACTAACTGGGAGAGCTGGGCGGATCCCACAGAGAAGCACATGAATAATACAACAGCTATAATAATAATACTAAGAATAATAATAATAAAACAGCTATAAGAATAAGAATAAGAATAATACAACAGCTATAATAATACTACTAATAATAATAATACTAAGAATAAGAATACTAATAATAATACTAATACAACAGCTATAATAATAATAATAATACTAAGAATAAGAATACAACAACTATAATAATAATATTAATACAACAGCTATAATAATAATAATAATAATAATACTAAGAAGAAAAATGCGACAGCTGAGCAGAAGGCAGTTTGGAACCCAGAAGAACTCTAAAACAGGAGCCTATGAAACAAACACCAAAGTGGTTTTGCTTGCATGGAGTCTTGGTTGTTGGCAGCTTGGACAGGTCTGGACTGTGGAGCAACCAGCAGGTCAGCAGCCTGACCCTGAGCTGCAGAGAGACAGGGACATGTGCTGCAGAGAGACAGGGACATGAACTGAAGAGAGACAGGGACATGAGCTGCAGAGAGACAGGGACATGTGCTGCAGAGAGACAGGGACATGAGCTGCAGAGAGACAGGGACATGAGCTGCAGAGAGACAGGGACATGAGCTGCAGAGAGACAGGGACATGAGCTGCAGAGAGACAGGGACATGTGCTGCAGAGAGACAGGGACATGAACTGAAGAGAGACAGGGACATGAGCTGCAGAGAGACAGGGACATGTGCTGCAGAGAGACAGGGACATGAGCTGCAGAGAGACAGGGACATGAGCTGCAGAGAGACAGGGACATGAGCTGCAGAGAGACAGGGACATGAGCTGCAGAGAGACAGGGACATGAGCTGCAGAGAGACAGGGACATGAGCTGCAGAGAGACATGAGCTGCCGGCTCATGCTTCACAGCCGTCACTGGTTCTAATAACCCTCCTCAGTGTGCATGCTAAGCTGCTCTTAGTTACACCAAGCATTCTGCGGATGCATATCTGGGCTTTCTGTTGCCAAGTGCTGTGACGGGGCTTTGAAAACAGCTTGAAATAGATCCAACATCAGCCAACACACAAACACCCACAGTCACACACACAACCACACACACAGAGAATGGTCATACTTTAGAGTAAACAGTTGGCCTGTTCACCCTTAAAGTTTTTAATTAAAAATAAATGGGATTGTCTGGGCTTAGGAGTGGGTGGAACTGCTGAAGTTTATTAAACTAATATTGATTACAGTGTGGGCTTGATGGATTCTCTCATTGCTGGCCAAGAATCTTTAAACAAAACAGTTAATCTAGTTCCAATCGTATGGACCGCCACACACATGCATCTCTGTAGAGATTGTAGCACAACTCTCTGAACTAAAATAAACACCTTTTTAAAAATCCACAGAATGTTTTCTGTGGGAATGATGGCCTGCTAGTTTGCTGAGCACGCAACAGGATTCTTCAGAAACGCAGGAATGCCAACATCCACACATGCCAGCAAGCTGTTTGTGCTCTGCATACCTACACGCTGAATGTGGTTAGTTCTCATTCAGTTCCACTGAGAAACACAGACCTCCACCCACTAGACCTCCACCCACTAGACCTCCACCCACTAGACCTCCACCCACTAGACCTTCACCCACCAGACCTCCACCCACCAGACCTCCACCCACCAGACCTCCACCCACCAGACCTCCACCCACCAGACCTCCACACACCAGACCTCCACACACCAGACCTCCACACACCAGACCTCCACACACCCAGGCCTGGGCTCTGAAAACACCATCTGTTTTCTAAACCTTTTGTGTTACCAGAACAGAACAGCCCGCAGAGTGGGTTAACCTTCTATACCATACTAACCCCTATACTATACCATACTCACCCCTATACTATACTCACCACTACTATACCATACTAACCCCTATACTATACTCACCACTACTATACCATACTCACCCCTATACTATACTCACCACTACTATACCATACTCACCCCTATACTATACTCACCACTACTATACCATACTCACCACTACTATACCATACTCACCACTACTATACCATACTCACCCCTATACTATACTCACCACTACTATACCATACTAACCCCTATATTATACTCACCACTATTATACCATACTAACCCCTATACTATACTCACCACTACTATACCATACTTACCCCTATACTATACTCACCACTACTATACCATACTAACCCCTATACTATACTCACCACTACTATACCATACTCACCCCTATACTATACTCACGACTACTATACCATACTCACCCCTACACTATACCATACTAACCCCTTTACTATACCCCCCACTACTATACCATACTAACCCCTATACTGTACTCACCACTACTATACCATACTAACCCCTATACTATACCATACTAACCCATATACTATACCCCCCACTACTATACCATACTATAACCCCTATACTATACCCCCTATACTGTACTCACCACTACTATACCATACTAACCCCTATACTATACCATACTAACCCATATACTATACCCCCCACTACTATACCATACTAACCCCTATACTATACTCTCACTCACCCCACTCACTGTACTCCGGGATCACAATGACTCTTATTGAGAGACTTGTTGCTCTTGTTGGTTAGTTGTAACTGATTTAAAATTATTGTACGCTTGTATTTTGCTATACTCACCACTACTATACCATACTAACCCCTATACTGTACTCACCACTACTATACCATATAACCCCTACACTATACCATACTAACCCCTATACTGTACTCACCACTACTATACCATATAACCCCTACACTATACCATACTAACCCCTATACTGTACTCACCACTACTATACCATATAACCCCTACACTATACCATACTAACCCCTATACTGTACTCACCACTACTATACCATATAACCCCTACACTATACCATACTAACCCCTATACTGTACTCACCACTACTATACCATATAACCCCTACACTATACCATACTAACCCCTATACTATACTCACCACTACTATACCATACTCACCCCTATACTATACTCACCACTACTATACCATATAACCCCTACACTATAGAAGAGAGACACACAGTCACAACGTCAGCAACGACACATAGATACGCCGTTCTAGACAGACAGCGATATCAGCGAGCCCTCAGCATTAGTACCATGAACGTCTAGGAAAGTTGAGGTTACTTTTCGCTATGTACCTATGAACATGTCTTAATCTGCTAGACAAGTGGGTTCCTCTTTGTTCTTTTGGTGAGAAATCTCACGTGCCCTACTTACCGGCGTCATGGAGCCGACCAGCTAAATAGTTATTTAGCACTAGCGTTGCTACCTGCATACGGCTGGCAGCTCCGTTTTTCTCCTAGATTCAGACCTAGCCCCGGCAAATTGTAGAGCTAGCTAACTACTACACTTCTGTAGTAGTGCAGTAACTACTACACCCCACAATTTCCCCAGAATTATTTTCAGGCTTCAACCAGTGCTGCTCAAGCAGAAAGACAGGGTCAGGGAGAGAAAAGAGAGAGATTCGTTAGGCATTGAAGAAAGAGTAGGAGAGGAGGACAGCATCCAACATGCTGCTGTGAGAGAGCCAGCTGAAACAACAGGTGATTTGGACAAACAGATGTAGAAACAGGCAGGTAAGAAAGCAGGTCTCAGGATAAGGGAACTCATTTCTATTCTTCCGTTTCTGGCAGATAGGACTTGAATGGGGTGTGAATTTTGTATAGGGTGTTAAATGTGTGTATTTTGGGTTGGGCGTGTGAACCATTTTTGATTAATATTATTTAATATAATAAAGTTCTGTGTAACAAATTATTAACGAAGGAATTATTTTGAACCCCCCCCCCCCACCACTCTACTATACCATACTAACCCCTATACTGTACTCACCACTCTACTATACTATACTCACCACTGTTCTATACTATATGCACCACTATACTATGCTATGCTCACCACTTGGGTTGGTTAGCCATCTATTCTGCTTTCCATGGTGCATGGTTAGTTAGTCTCCAGGATGCATGGTTAACTAGTCTCCAGGATGCATGGTTAACTAGTCTCCAGGATGCATGGTTAACTAGTCTCCAGGATGCATGGTTAACTAGTCTCCAGGATGCATGGTTAACTAGTCTCCAGGGTGCATGGTTAACTAGTCTCCAGGATGCATGGTTAACTAGTCTCCAGGATGCATGGTTAACTAGTCTCCAGGGTGCATGGTTAACTAGTCTCCAGGTCTCTACTCACAGCCAGGGTGCTCTCTCCCACGTTGGAGGCGATCAGCCCGTCAATGGTGCCGTACTCGGCATCGCGGGCCGTCAGTCTCTCCATCTGGTGCTGGTGGATCCGCCTGAACACCAGCATGGCCGCGGCTGACAGCACCATGAGCACCAGGATGGGCGCTGCGATCACCACGGCCAGGGTGCTCACGCTGTAGCTGGGCACGTCGCCCGCTGAGGGAGGGAGACAGGGAGAGACAGGGAGGGGGGAGAGATAGATACTGAAGGTTTCATACTGTTCAATCCAGTGTTCCAGACATGGATTAAGCCATGTCCTACACTATGAAACATGTCAATGTAGATCCAAAGATGAAAGCAGCTTTAGTGTCCAGTCTGCCCTGTTTGTTTTCGCTGGCTCATAAAACCAACAACAAACAGGAGGATAAATCCATGGAAACACATACACAGTAACATCAGTTCCACACAGACAGATCCTCCTAAATCCAGCTTGTTTTCCAGGAAGGCGTGTCTACATGCTTCCTTCTCCACATAACCAACCCTGGTGATAAACACAGACTCAGACACGCATAATCCTCAAATGCTCACAGTCCTTTACAGAGTCTAACTCTATTCTGAGAACAAATGAATGAAACATGTTGTGTGTATTCAGAGTGCTTCACAGCGCCGCCAGGTGAGCGCTGCCCGGGGTCGACCTCAGCAGTTACCAAAGCCCCCTGCTTAGACGGGCATCATTCAGGGAGGCGATGATAATTAGACACGCTGAAGTAAACATTCCCACCCACAGCTGCCTCGTCAGACGGACCACACAGGATGGCAACCCTGGCCCCCAGGATCGGGGGCTGTAGAGGCTGTGGGACTGAGGCTATGAGTCTGTAGAGGCTGTGGGACTGAGTCTATGAGGCTGTAGGTTGTGAGGCTATGAGGCTGTAGAGGCTGTGGGTTGTGAGGCTATGAGGCTGTAGAGGCTGTGGGACTGAGGCTATGAGGCTGTAGAGGCTGTGGGACTGTCTATGAGGCTGTTGGTTGTGAGGCTATGAGGCTGTGGGTTGTGAGGCTATGAGGCTGTAGAGGCGGTGGGTTGTGAGGCTGTAGAGACTGTGGTGTTTTGTTCACCAAAAGGATTTGGAAAGTTCCATTGAATGTGATTCAAAGTACCGAATCAGTAAAAATATTCAAACTTCCAATCTCTAAGACAGGGCTTATTCTGCACACACACACACACACACACACACACACACACACACACACACACACACACACACACACACACACACACACACACACACACACACACACACACACACACACACACACACACACACACACACACACACACACACACACACACACACACACACACACACACACACACACACACACACACACACACACACACACACACACACACACACACACACACACACACACACACACACACACACACACACACACACACACACACACACACACACACACACACTCCAAACATTCCAGGACAGAGCCTGCCCAGTCTGCAGCACAGACAGTGCTCCCCTTTTCTCCCTCAAACACTGAAGGCTGGCTGTCGTCCTGCACACCATCATAACTCAAACGAGCGTACCTAACTTGAGACAAATACAGAACCTGTGTCCAGGGCTGGACTGGGACAAAAAATGGTCCTGGCATTTTTGCTCAGCCACTGCATCTGACACAAGAAACAGAGGGGGAGAGGTGGAGTCTGTTAAGAGATGTGATTGGGCCAGCCCAATGTCAGTATGGAAAATGAACCAATGGGCCGCTGTCCCTGCTTTATGGGCCGGTCGTTGGCCAATTTTAAGTTTATAAAAAAATCAAATATATCATATTGGCCCCAAGTGCCCGGTATGCCAGATTACCAGTCCAGGCCTGCCTGTGTCTAAGTAATATGTGTTAACAGATGGATATTCAACATGACAAAAACAATATAATTATTGTTGAACAGACAGAGAGAAGATAAGCTTCATAGCTGATCAAGACAATCCTGTGGTTTGAGAAACACTTGCTTGTAGGTGGCTTGTGAAGTTGTGCCCTGGGGGGTGGGGGGCGGAGTCAGAGGTGGAGACTCCACTGGACCTTTGGTCACTGCAGAACAACCCTCTCCTTTCCCAGGGGGCTCTGCCCCCTCCTGCCCCCCCCCCCCCCCCCCTCAGCCTACCCTGGCAGGCTGAGAGGACACAGGGAGAAGTGGACCATGACTAAACAATATTCACAACCTCGTCCTCCTCCTCTCCCGCCGGTCCAGCCCCACGGCCTGCCAGCTCAGGGTGTCATGGCGGAGGCCTGAGGAGCTCGACCAATAGCACTCTGGCAAAACAGCGATGGCAACACAGGTCACTCTTCCCTCTGTGTGTCACACGTGACACACGTCCTACACCACACAGGTCACCTTCTTTCACTCAATCTTTTTTTTTTTTTCCTTCACAATACCAACGAGGGTCGTGTTGTGTTATGGGTAGTGTAGTTTATTACCTTGGACGGGAAGCGCCACCGAGATGTTTATGTTGCACAGGTGGCCGTGGCAACACTCGACGATCTGGTCGCGGGAGGGGGGGGTCTTGCAGGTCAGCCTGCTCTGCTCGTAAACCTTGAAGCAGCCCTTCTGGTACACCAGCACGCCTGCGTTCACCGTCAGGCTGGAGAAGCACTGGTGGCCCACACAGCGCTGGCTGCTCCCACACGAGCTGCCCTCACACACACAGTCATGCTCCCGGGCCACCGGCCTCACCTCCTCCCCTGCACACAAGTACAAACAGAGAGAGGCTGGGAGGGAGGCTGATGGAGGGAGGCTGGGAGAGAGGCTGGGAGAGAGGCTGGGAGGTTGATGGAGGGAGGCTAGGAGGGAGGCTAGGAGGCTGATGGAGAGGCTCGGAGGGAGGCTGGGAGGGAGGCTAGGAGGGAGGCTGATGGAGGGAGGCTGATGGAGGGAGGCTGATGGAGGGAGGCTGGGAGAGAGGCTGGGAGAGAGCCTGGGAGAGAGGCTGGGAGGGAGGCTGGGAGGGAGGCTGATGGAGGGAGGCTGGGAGGCTGATGGAGGGAGGCTGGGAGGCTGATGGAGAGAGGCTGAAGGAGGAGTGTGAATGCTGGTGTTCCTGAATCTAGCTCTGCTTCCCTTCTTAGTATGGCACAGTAATTGTGGTATGTACTAGTAAAGGTACCGTTCATTAGACTAAGACAGGCGTCTCCAGCCCTGTTCCTGGAGAGCTACCTGCCTGTAGGTTTACGCTCCAACACTAACCTAACACACCTGATGCTAATAATGAGCTGGTTGATCAGGTAACTAGTGTTGAATCAGGTCAACAAGTGTGGGTGGAGCAGAAACCTCCAGGCAGGTATCTCTCCAGGAGCAGGGCTGGAGTCCCCTGGACAGGAGGTCTATGTGCTTCAGTAACCTTAGGCTAAGAAAGGCAATATGCTGATTACATTTGCACCACAGAGGCAGGTGAGATGTGTGCAGTGATGCACCACAGAGGCAGGTGAGATGTGTGCAGTGATGCACCACAGAGGCAGGTGAGATGTGTGCAGTGATGCACCACAGAGGCAGGTGAGATGTGTGCAGTGATGCACCACAGAGGCAGGTGAGATGTGTGCAGTGATGCACCACAGAGGCAGGTGAGATGTGTGCAGTGATGCACCACAGAGGCAGGTGAGATGTGTGCAGTGATGCACCACAGAGGCAGGTGAGATGTGTGCAGTGATGCACCACAGAGGCAGGTGAGATGTGTGCAGTGATGCACCACAGAGGCAGGTGAGATGTGTGCAGTGATGCACCACAGAGGCAGGTGAGATGTGTGCAGTGAGTGTTGGCGTACCTTTGCTGGAGCTCTCCCCGGTGATGTTCATGTTACACAGGTGACCCTGGCAGCAGCTGACAGCGTAGCGTGGCGAGGGGGGCGTGGCGCAGAAGGCGGCGGCGTGGGGGTCGGCCCTCAGACAGCCCCTCTGGAGCAGCGTGGCCCCGCCCCCTGCCGTGGCCCCGCCCTCCGTCGTGCTCACAGAGGAGAAGCACTGCTGCCCCATGCAGCGCTGGGCGCCGTGGCAACGCCCACCCTCACACACACACTCCTGCTCAGTCAAGACCGGACGGCCGGCGGGGGCGCCCTCGTCTGGGAGGGATGGGAGGGGAGTCCGTTAGGGTGTGCGGTACACACACACACCATCAGAATAAGATATCTGCTGCTTTTCTCTTCACATCACAGCTTATAGTGATGTTGTATATCACATCACAGCATATAGTGATGTTGTATATCAAATCACAGCATGTTATACATCACAGCATATAGTGATGTTATATATCACATCACATCATGTTTTATATCACAGCATATAGTGACGTTATATATCACATCACAGCATGTTTTACATCACAGCATATAGTGATGTTGTATTGTTTAGTTACATTAGCCATGTGTGTCCCGTTATTGGCCGTTCAGTTTCAGCAGAGTCACAGAGTCACAGCGGCAGGGTGTGGCTTGGTTGGGCTACAGCCACACCAAGAATTGTGTTATCCCCACCATGAAACAAGCAAGAACATTGGGTATTCTATTGTTTATGTATTCAAATTGACATTCAGACATTGATTTGAGCCCCACGACTGTATGGATTACTTAAAAAGTGTTGCAAATAACTTAGACCCATGTCCGAATGTCCAAATGCAAAAACACAATAATTTACATTTTGGGACAGGTCAAGTTCAGTTTGGGACGGTACTATGAGGAAAAAACGTAGTTGTGAGCCCTGTGATAAATATTTTTCAAACCTTTCAAAACCTTTTCGAAAATATTTTGTCAAACTTTTAAAAAAAAAAAAAAATATATATGTGCAAGCCCTGGTCACGCTGTCATGATGTCACGCTGTCATGATGTCACGCTGTCATGATGTCACGCTGCCATTATGTCACTTTAGGGTTATAGGGGACAGTCACTCTATGGTGTCAATATACCACTGCAGCTGGTAGGGAGGTGGACAACATACGACAAACACTCACCTCTCGTTGGGGTTTCCATGGTGACATTCTGGTTACAGAGGTCACCGTGGCAGCATTCTACCAGCAGGTCTGGGGAAGGGTGGTTTGTGCAGCTTACGGGCCCCTGACCGCTACCCACAATGCACCCTTTCTCCTGGAGCAGAGTCCCGTTGTGGAAGGAGAGAGATGAGAAGCACTGCTGGCCAAAGCAGCGCCCTCGACCGTCACATGACTGACCGTCACATGACTGACCGTCACATGACTGACCGTCACACACACACTCGCTGTTGCTGACGATCCCTGTATCTGTACACACAGTCAAGACAGACACATCAAGTTTCACGTTTATGTAACATTTGTAACCAGCACAGAAACAGGTTCCTCACAGACACACCCGGTATCAGACACAAACACAGTCAGACAGACAGCACAGTTCAGTAGACAGACACAGAAAGACAGTCAGTCAGTCAGGCAGTGACACAGACAGTCAGATAGACAAAGCCAGACTGACAGTCAGTCGGTCACAACCAGACAGACACCGTCATGGCAACTGCTATGATCTAGAGATGCTCCAATCCACAATCCCAACACGCCAATCTGTGAAAGGCAGACTACCAAGTGATGAGTTAGCCTATGTGCTTTAACATCATTGGCTCCCTCCATCACCCTGATGGGAATCTTAGTGTTTAAGAGCGCTGGGAGGGGATGTGTATAGTCAGCCTCCACAGCGACAAACCTTCGCTCCTCACGCCTCTGAGAGCATGTTACTGCAGTTGTTACAAAAATGCTGAGAGACAGCGGGGGAGAGGGAGACAGACGGGGTGAGAGAGACAGACAGGGGGTGAGAGAGACAGACAGGGGGTGAGGGAGACAGACAGGGGGTGAGGGAGACAGACAGGGGGTGAGAGAGACAGACAGGGGGTGAGGGAGACAGACAGGGGGTGAGGGAGACAGACAGGGGGTGAGGGAGACAGACAGGGGGTGAGGGAGACAGACAGGGGGTGAGGGAGACAGACAGGGGGTGAGAGAGACAGACAGGCGGAGAGGGAGACAGACAGGGGGTGAGGGAGACAGACAGGGGGTGAGGGAGACAGACAGGGGGTGAGGGAGACAGACAGGGGGAGAGGGAGACAGACAGGGGGTGAGGGAGACAGACAGGGGGAGAGGGAGACAGACAGGGGGTGAGGGAGACAGACAGGGGGTGAGGGAGACAGACAGACAGGGGGTGAGGGAGACAGACAGACAGGGGGTGAGGGAGGCGGAGAGAGAGGAGAGGAGAAGAGAGCGGGAGAAGAAGAGAGATGGAGAGGTAAAACAAAGACGAGAGAGCGAAACAGACAAAGAAAACAGAGAGAACCAAAGCTTGTCCTTGACACGGTGACGGCACAGATCTGATGATATGTGCTTGTTGGGAAGTACACCACAGGCTGTATGGTGGCAGGCTAACCTGTGTGTGCTCAGGAACACAGCCAGGCTGCTGTATGGTGGCAGGCTAACCTGTGTGTGCTCAGGAACACAGCCAGGCTGCTGTATGGTGGCAGGCTAACCTGTGTGTGCTCAGGAACACAGCCAGGCTGCTGTATGGTGGCAGGCTAACCTGTGTGTGCTCAGAAACACAGCCAGGCTGCTGTATGGTGGCAGGCTAACCTGTGTGTGCTCAGGAACACAGCCAGGCTGCTGTATGGTGGCAGGCTAACCTGTGTGTGCTCAGAAACACAGCCAGGCTGTATGGTGTCAGGCTAACCTGTGTGTGCTCAGAAACACAGCCAGGCTGCTGTATGGTGGCAGGCTAACCTGTGTGTGCTCAGGAACACAGCCAGGCTGCTGTATGGTGGCAGGCTAACCTGTGTGTGCTCAGGAACACAGCCAGGCTGCTGTATGGTGGCAGGCTAACCTGTGTGTGCTCAGGAACACAGCCAGGCTGCTGTATGGTGGCAGGCTAACCTGTGTGTGCTCAGGAACACAGCCAGGCTGCTGTATGGTGGCAGGCTAACCTGTGTGTGCTCAGGAACACAGCCAGGCTGTATGGTGGCAGGCTAACCTGTGTGTGCTCAGGAACACAGCCAGGCTGCTGTATGGTGGCAGGCTAACCTGTGTGTGCTCAGGAACACAGCCAGGCTGCTGTATGGTGGCAGGCTAACCTGTGTGTGCTCAGGAACACAGCCAGGCTGCTGTATGGTGGCAGGCTAACCTGTGTGTGCTCAGGAACACAGCCAGGCTGCTGTATGGTGGCAGGCTAACCTGTGTGTGCTCAGGAACACAGCCAGGCTGTATGGTGGCAGGCTAACCTGTGTGTGCTCAGGAACACAGCCAGGCTGCTGTATGGTGGCAGGCTAACCTGTGTGTGCTCAGGAACACAGCCAGGCTGCTGTATGGTGGCAGGCTAACCTGTGTGTGCTCAGGAACACAGCCAGGCTGTATGGTGGCAGGCTAACCTGTGTGTGCTCAGGAACACAGTCAGGCTGTATGGTGGCAGGCTAACCTGTGTGTGCTCAGGAACACAGCCATGCTGCTGTATGGTGGCAGGCTAACCTGTGTGTGCTCAGAAACACAGCCAGGTAGTATGGTGGCAGGCTAACCTGTGTGTGCTCAGGAACACAGCCAGGCTGCTGTATGGTGGCAGGCTAACCTGTGTGTGCTCAGGAACACAGCCAGGCTGCTGTATGGTGGCAGGCTAACCTGTGTGTGCTCAGGAACACAGCCAGGCTGTATGGTGGCAGGCTAACCTGTGTGTGCTCAGGAACACAGCCAGGCTGTATGGTGGCAGGCTAACCTGTGTGTGCTCAGGAACACAGCCAGGCTGCTGTATGGTGGCAGGCTAACCTGTGTGTGCTCAGGAACACAGCCAGGCTGCTGTATGTTGGCAGGCTAACCTGTGTGTGCTCAGAAACACAGCCAGGCTGCTGTATGGTGGCAGGCTAACCTGTGTGTGCTCAGGAACACAGCCAGGCTGTATGGTGGCAGGCTAACCTGTGTGTGCTCAGGAACACAGCCATGCTGCTGTATGGTGGCAGGCTAACCTGTGTGTGCTCAGGAACACAGCCAGGCTGTATGGTGGCAGGCTAACCTGTGTGTGCTCAGGAACACAGCCAGGCTGTATGGTGGCAGGCTAACCTGTGTGTGCTCAGGAACACAGCCATGCTGCTGTATGGTGGCAGGCTAACCTGTGTGTGCTCAGGAACACAGCCAGGCTGCTGTATGGTGGCAGGCTAACCTGTGTGTGCTCAGGAACACAGCCAGGCTGCTGTATGGTGGCAGGCTAACCTGTGTGTGCTCAGGAACACAGCCAGGCTGTATGGTGGCAGGCTAACCTGTGTGTGCTCAGGAACACAGCCAGGCTGTATGGTGGCAGGCTAACCTGTGTGTGCTCAGGAACACAGCTAGGCTGTATGGTGGCAGGCTAACCTGTGTGTGCTCAGGAACACAGCCAGGCTGTATGGTGGCAGGCTAACCTGTGTGTGCTCAGGAACACATGTATGGGAGGGTGTGTGTACATGTGTTGGTGTGTGGGGGGCCAGGCCAGGGTGTGAAGCTTACCTTGCGGTGTGGACGAGGGGAGCAGCATCAGGCTGCACACCAGGAGGAGCATGGAGCTGTCTGCCATGGTGGACCTGCAGGGGAGAGGACACAGTTAGGACCCTGGTCACACCAGGCTCTGAGATGACCTGCAGGGGAACAGTTCCACACTGACCCACTGCCTGGCAGAGCCACATCTGCAAAATGTGGTTTGATTCAGTATGACGGGGACAGGGTTCACAGGGGAACAAGGTCAAACACACAGGAACAGAAAGAGACTGAGGAGACAGAACAACAGGAGATAACAGCAACATGATGGACGGGATGCAGACTGAGACAGAAAGACCTTTACTTGTTTTCAGTCAAACACAAAGTTTGGAATGCTCAAGTTAAGTGGGTCTCATGCCTTCCTGTTGTCCTGGCAACAAGGCGTTGAGTGGCAAGCAATGGGGAGACCAGTGCGTTCCTATTGGCTGCCAGAGAAAAGAGAGTGTGTGTGTGTGTGTGTGAGAGAGTGTGTGTTTGTGTGAGTGAGTGTGTGTGTGTGTGTGTGTGTGTGTGTGTGTGTGTGTGTGTGTGTGTGTGTGTGTGTGTGTGTGTGTGTGTGTGTGTGTGTGTGTGTGTGTGTGAGAGAGAGGCAGCTTGGCAGAGAAGGGAGCAGAGCAGACAGAATGGGGAGGGAGAGGAGGAGAGCACAGCAGGGAGGATGAAGCCCAAATAATATCATTTAGAAACAAACACAGCCTAGTCCTTCACCGTTTCAGGAACGTCTTCATATACATTAAAACACCAGTGTGTTTATGCCCCCGACTGATTAAAACATGGAGCTAACAAACGACACAAATCAGCCCTGTTCCCAGAGTAGATGACATGCTACTTATAGAAGCATCATTTTCTCTGTGTTTATGTCATACTAAGCACCGGCCATTATCCAGGCTGTGTGTGCGTCTCTACCCCCCCCCGCAGCCTTTGTGCCCGTCTCCCAGACATAAATTATTAAGCACGTAATGTTAGCACTAGCCCAACGGCGGTGTCTGAGCAAGCAGCTCACACACTACCCACATGCTGTCCTTTCATCAGAGCACCAAACACAGCCAGCCTGCGCTATCGTCAGAGACCTGTCTGTGTGTGTGGCACAGGCAGGGAGGACAGGGGGCGGGGAGAGGGGCATGGGGGGGCGGGAGGGGGGGTGCGGCCAGGGGGCAACAAGAGGGCAGGAGGACACAGCAGGGGGGAGGGGAGGGGGGAAGGACACTGTCGCTGTCCACCATGTTTGTTTTTGGTTTGCTGTTTTTCTGACTCTTAAGAGTTGAGTTTGTGACAGATTAGTGAGACCACCTGATATGTTTGTCCTCCATCGTCAATCCACATTGCTGTTAACCAACACGAGCGCTACTATTACATACATTTCTGTCTGTGTTTAGTTATATGACAAGGATTCATATTCTCTCAATGGTAATAAGGAGACAGGGAGGAGCAGGGGGGAGGCAGGAAACAGAGAGGTAGTGACTGGGGTTTGGACCTTGCAGGACTAGCTGCTAAAATGACACTGATCTTCCCAAGACAATTAGAGGGGTGCCTGGAGACCACATAATCCATCTCTAACAGATCAATAACTCACCTCAATGAACGAGCCTGAGTACATCTCCCAGGCCTCCCCTTAATAGGCTCAATCACTGAAAGTAAATGGAGTGCTTCATTCTCCGCTATTTATCACTGGTGGAGTCTGTGGTCTGAATATCATAATCAGCCTCTCCTTCAACAAGGAGGAGTCTTCACTCAGACACACAGATGAGAGCGTAAGAGTGCAAACCCCGACACCACACGCCTGTCGCACTGAACCCCGACACCACACGCCTGTCACACTGAACCCCGACACCACACGCCTGTCACACTGGGGGGGGCTAGGCTGCTGCAGGAGGAGGGGGGGGGGCTAGGCTGCTGCAGGAGGGGGGGGGGCTAGGCTGCTGCAGGAGGGGGGGCTAGGCTGCTGCAGGAGGGGGGGGGGGCTAGGCTGCTGCAGGAGGGGGGGGGCTAGGCTGCTGCAGGAGGGGGGGGGCTAGGCTGCTGCAGGAGGGGGGGGGGCTAGGCTGCTGCAGAAGGGGGGGGGGCTAGGCTGCTGCAGGAGGGGGGGGGCTAGGCTGCTGCAGGAGGGGGGGTGGGGCATACTGTCTGTCCCTATTTAGCCAAGCTGAGATGAGGCCAGTATGAGGCTTCTAGGAGGGAGACAAACAAGGCCAGCATCTGCAGAGCACGTTGAGAAGTACAGTTCTGGAACGGAAAATGTGGAAGTGTGTGTGTGTTTGTACATTGTGTGTCTGTCCCCCGTGTCTGCGTGCTGAATTCTCTGGCACTGTCCGGCAGTGTGTGTTCACAGAGTTGATACCCTGCCAGGCCCGCCCTCCCTTTCTCTCTGTTTATCAATCCCCATCTCTACCTCCTCCCTTTTTCTCCCCCACAACTCCATTTCCAGAGAGTCCCTCTATCTCCTCTCCCTCATGGAGGTAAGGCTGTCGGAGCTGTCGGTGTGTGGCTGGCACTACCAGCCCCAGCTGGGATGAAACACCAAGTGAGGTCGAGCCCACAGGGGACAGAGCTGAAGGAGGACCGTGTTAACCCAAACAACGATGAGGCCAGTAGGGCTGTCCTCACTCAGTCAACATAGAGGCCAGTAGGGCTGTCCTCACTCAGTCAACCTAGAGGCCAGTAGGGCTGTCCTCACTCAGTCAACATAGAGGCCAGTAGGGCTGTCCTCACTCAGTCAACATAGAGGCCAGTAGGGCTGTCCTCACTCAGTCAACCTAGAGGCCAGTAGGGCTGTCCTCACTCAGTCAACCTAGAGGCCAGTAGGGCTGTCCTCACTCAGTCAACGATGAGGCCAGTAGGGCTGTCCTCACTCAGTCAACATAGAGGCCAGTAGGGCTGTCCTCACTCAGTCAACCTAGAGGCCAGGCTGTGGTCAAAGCCAGGGAAGACTTCCATCTCTGCAGTCTCCTTTAGCAGAGGGCCATTCTCGTCTGTGAAGTTGAGCTGTACTGTGCTTAAGTGATTAGCTCAGAGTGATTAAAATGTCCCCACTCCTTAATACCATGAATGCTACATTTACATCTAAATAGTCTCTTCTACCTCACATCAAGAATGTAGATTTGATGAATCTTTTTATTCACAGACAGAGTACTAAATCACATTTAAATGTGTGAATCATTCAAATGTCCTTTTATCGCAAGATTAACGTTCTTTTTGGCCTAGCAAACTTTGTAGTTTTTTTCATATATATATTACTAAATGTATAGGAGATTTCTGACTATATATTATCTAAATTAAACTAATAAACTCCTCAAAAAACGTTATTTTGGTCGATTCCTACCCTTCAATAATACCAATTGATATTGTATTTGATATCGTTGGAAAGCCTGATTAGTCACCTTTACAATGAAGTACAACTTTTAAGGATCGTGCATTTGTGGAATGAGCAACACAGCTAACCGTGTGGGTAGAGGCCCAAAAAAAATTGCCAAAATCCCCTGCAATATTCTTCTGTTGGTATTCACTCTCGTTTTGAGTTGCTTGGTGGATTGGATGATTGCACTCTCCCACAGTAATAATAAGGCATAGTAATAAGGAAAAATCAACACATATTGGCATATTTTTACACTTTATTCATGTTACACTGTCAGGGACCTCAGTAGTGTGTGGAAGATCCATACGCAGCCACAACAATATTGCAGGGGATTTTGTCAATTTCTTTTGGGCCTCTACCCACACGGTTAGCTGTGTTGCTCATTCCATGAATGCACAATCCTTACAAGTTGTACCTCGTTGTAAAGGTGACTAATCAGGCTTTCCAACGGTATCAAACACAATACCAATTTGTATTATTAAAGGGGAGAAATAATCGACCAAAATAACGTTTTCCGAACTTTTTTTGAGGAGTTTATATGGTGGGATATGGTACTCTCACTATTTTGACGTAAATTGAGTTTCTGTGCTTGTGAGGATGGTTATTTATTGCTCTGGTCTGGTGTGTGCCTTGGCAGCGAGCCGGGAACCCTGCAGGATCTGCTGAGTCATGGTGCTGGGAGAGGGAACCCTGCAGGATCTGCTGAGTCATGGTGCTGGGAGAGGGAACCCTGCAGGATCTGCTGAGTCATGGTGCTGGGAGAGGGACAGGAGGCAGAGTGTCTGGGCAACCTGGTGAAGCTGCAGACGCACAACATAGCCGGGGGAAAAAAGGAGGGCCGGGGGGAGGGCCGGGGAGAGGGCCGGGGAGAGGGCCGGGGAGAGGGCCGGGGAGAGGGCCGGGGGAGGCACCGTCTCTGACTGTGCCAGCTACCCAGAGAGATCTCCAGCGAGCTAGCCAGAGAGCTATCCAGCGAGCGAGCTAGCCAGAGAGCTATCCAGCGAGCGAGCTAGCCAGAGAGCTATCCAGCGAGCGAGCTAGCCAGAGAGCTATCCAGCGAGCGAGCTAGCCAGAGAGCTATCCAGCAAGCTATCCAGCGAGCTATCCACAGCAGACAGCTTCTGTCCAGATGGACTTCTCCTGGGTGTACGGCCATGAGCAGAGGGCACTCAGTCCTCTGCAACCTCCTGCCACACAAACTGTCTCACGCACACACACACAAACTCTCCCTCGCACACACACTTCAGCAGCCCATTCTACCTACATTTTATACTGAGTCACTCTTACAGTGAAAGTGAGTCATGAAACTGACAACCTTCGATGTACTTTCCATAACCAGGAAGTAGAAACTTCTGCAACACTTTCTCAGACTACACAGGTACAGCCTGCCTGGGGAGGGAGAGAACATCCAGGCCTCAAGACCACCCCAGAGAACAGCACTCAGAACAGTGTGGACAGCAACACTGCAGCACGCAGCGTCTTAAACCCAGAGCCAGGACAACAACTGCAGCACGCAGCGTCTTAAACCCAGAGCCAGGACAACAACTGCAGCACGCAGCGTCTTAAACCCAGAGCCAGGACTACAACTGCAGCACGCAGCGTCTTAAACCAACAACTGCAACCCTCCTCCGGCTGGCAGACAGGCTGATCTGGTTAACTCATCCTGTGATTAATCATTGTTGTTGTTGACATTGCTTCTGTTGTCACTTCACATGCATATTCATGCACCATTTGCAGCTCCATTTAGGGAGCCCAACACGTCATGTATGCGTCATTGTGCACCAAACTGAAGAAATACCAAACACTTCACAGGGGAGACAACAAAAAAAAAACATGAACTGGGAACAATCGGGGGGACGACGACAGACAGACAGAAGTGAGACCTGAAAACAACTCTGCCATGTTAATTACAGTTCGCTAGACAGACAATAACTGGAGGTGGACGGGCGTAATCACACTGAATCTGCCCATTTGAAGAAAATGCTCATCAGCCTCCAGCCTCATCAGCCCAGCCTCTAACCCCATCAGCCCAGCCTGCACCTCCATCTCTCTAGGACTTCACTCAGCAACCTGTTCTTTCACAGCGTTAGGAATGTAATCAAATGCAAATGAATGGTCTGAATAAACTCACACTCCTTCCTCCCCACCCCCCTCCTCCCTGTACAGGAGCTGCCCAGGGTTTGTGTTCCTAGACGTGAACCAAGAGAGGGTGGTTTCTGACCTCCTCCTCATACAGACTCACCATGTGGAATTTTGTCATCTGAGATTTTTCCATCATGGCATCGGCCCTGCAGTCCGGTGTGGCTGGTAGCCTTTAGCACGGACCCAGAGAGCTGCTCCAGCCCAGCCTCTACAGCCCTGTCAGTACGGTTGGGTATCGTTTGGGTTTTTACAATACCGGTGCCAAATTTAAAAAAAGATAAAAAATAAAAAATGAATGTAGATGACATTAAATAACATTTTTTGGGTGAAAAAAATAAAAAATAAACTTTGTTACAACTTGCAATCACGTGAATTTTCTCAGTTAGGTAATCATTCTTTTGATTATTCTGACACCACATGAATGCAGTATAATTTAACTAGCGATCATGTGCGCTAATGATGCTTCTTACGTCTGTTTCAGAGCACCAGAGGGCAAATATTTCAATCGACCGCTCAATTCGGTCACGTACATACCAATCATATAGGTACCGATGCCATATTAGCACCAGGTTTTGGTACCCAACCCTATCTGTAAGGAGAGCATATTCGTGTCTCCAGTAAAGTGCACCAAGTCATCACCATGGTACTCAAATGGCCATTGTTGGACCGCCATCACCCCACTACAAAGGAGCCAATTCAAACAGCTACTTTATGACCTTCAGCAGTGTTTGCAGACTGAGGTGGGAACAAACATTCTCCCTCAGAATGACCCTCTCACTAGGTTGAGTCTGCTGGGAATGCCAGTGTTCTGTAAAAGAGCACCTTGATTTGTATCACTGGCGCCCTTCTCTCCCCTCGTACGAGCTGGCTGGACACACCGATGCTGTGTGTGAGGGGGCCAGGAGGCGTCTAAGATATTGCTACAGACTGTTAGCAACTTCAGAATCATAAACAAACTGGCCAGGTTGAGCTGTGTGAATTTCAAACCCCTCCTGTTGGTCCTGTAGAGAGTGAGCTGGTTATAGGTTGGAGTGGACACTCCTCCACACACAGCCACATCACACACGCAGCACTGCGAAGGTGCCTTCAGCAAAACCATTGGTACCCCGTGTACAGCCCTGAGTAACATTTTGTATTTGAAATGTTACTATTTGTATTGTTGTATATTTCATTATTGCGTGTTTTGTATTGGTAACATGTTCTTCATTTTAATTTCCTACTCTTCAACACTGCAGTTTCTCCTCCGGGATCAATAAAGTTACTACTACTACTAATACAAACACGGTTCTCCCACAGCCCCCATCAGTAGGCCCAGATGCTTGGTGCTGTCACATCCTCTGGCCAACAGTGTTTATGACCCCCGGCTTCCCGTCACGCTCTCCCCAGGAGAGGGAGCAGAGGAACGGGGAAGTGGAATGTTAGAGATGAACGATCTGTTCTATTCCCGCAATCTTGTTGTCTTTTGTGTCACAAACAGACACAAAAGACTGTATGGCTGTAAGGAAGGTGCCACGTCAAGGCGCTTCAGGGAGGTGCCACGTCAAGGCGCTTCAGGAAGGTGCCACGTCAAGGCGCTTCAGGGAGGTGCCACGTCAAGGCGCTTCAGGGATCACGATGACAGTTATTTGACAGTGGTGTCTGCGACAGAGGCATACCACTATCTCAGGTGGAGACAAGCATGTCTTGTTTACATTTACATTTAGTCATTTAGCAGACGCTCTTATCCAGAGCGACTTACAGTAAGTACAGGGACATTCCCCCCGAAGCAAGTAGGGTGAAGTGCCTTGCCCAAGGGCACAACGTAATGTGGCACGGCTGGGAATCGAACTGGCAACCTTCAGATTACTAGGGGGAGTCAGGTGGCTGAGCGGTTAGGGAGTCGGGCTAGTAATCTGAAGGTTACCGGTTCAATTCCCGGCTGTGAAAAATGACGTTGTGTCCTTGGGCAAGGCACTTCACCCTACTTGCCTCGGGGGAATGTCCCTGTACTTACTGTAAGTCGCTCTGGATAAGAGCGTCTGCTAAATGACTAAATGTAAATGTAAATGTACTAGCCCGACTCCCTCACCGCTCAGCCATCTGACTCCCTTGTTTAAACTTCTATGCTCATATTTGTGTGGACCAAATAGTATTGGCACAAAATGGAGGTCAGCTGAAGCCGAGTTGCTGTGCAGAAGTGCACGGTGTTGGTGAAGTCGCTCCTCAGACCTCTGATCTAGACGGATGTTTGGCTGACCAGACCAGGGCTCTCAACGCTCACATAACGAGAGGGAACTTGACTCACAGAACTTTCCTGTTCAACTGCCATCAACTGATAGAAGTGTCACTTACACAGTACACTATTATTATCACAACACTGGAATAGGCCTGCTGTATTGATATACGTCAGACCTCCATTTGATCTGAATACTGAGAGACACATGCTCCGTTCGTAGAAATGAAAACATATCTTACAGCAAATTCATCATCCAAGCACACGTCCTGGTGAAAAGAGAGGGGGGTGAACTGTTCAACCAACACCACTGGCACCACTGTGTCTCCTCCCGGTGAATTAGAAGCCAAGCTTCAGACTGGAGCAGGCAGGAAGGAACTAAAACAGACCTTCCCTCTAACAGCTGAGCGATAAGAGTACTGAAGCGAGTCAAGCGCTCATAAAATGTGTATTGCAGAGCGTCTCCGGTGCAGGAGGAGGGTGATGGGGAGACAGCGCAGCCAGGAGCACTGCAGATCTGTCTGCACACTCTAGTCTCTCCTTCTCTCCCTCGGCGTGTGTCTTTCCCTCACTCACTCTCTTTGTGTCTCCCTTACCATGTCTCTCTCTGTGCACTTGCCTTTCCCCCACATTTGCACAGAGACAAACAGAAATCAATAACCCACTGGAGAGCCACCAAAGGAAAGAGGTGGGGGGGGGGGGGGATGACCCCCAGCTGGCAGCAGACACTGAAGTACTGAAGGAGGACGAAAGTCTGGTTGGGGTGACAAGCACACCCCACGTGTCTCCACTTCCTGTCCCTCACTAAGACGGCCATGCCTCCACTTCCTGTCCCTCACTAAGACGGCCATGCCTTCACTTCCTGTCTCTCACTAAGACGGCCATGCCTTCACTTCCTGTCCCTCACTAAGACGGCCATGCCTTCACTTCCTGTCTCTCACTAAGACGGCCATGCCTTCACTTCCTGTCCCTCACTAAGACGGCCATGCCTTCACTTCCTGTCTCTCACTAAGACGGCCATGCCTTCACTTCCTGTCTCTCACTAAGACGGCCATGCCTCCACTTCCTGTCCCTCACTAAGACGGCCGTCCCGCCGGTTCCAGACAACTCGTTGTGATATGTTTCGGCTGCACAAGGCTTATGATTATTAAAGGCTCAAGGATTTTGACTAAAAATAACATGCCGACAGAGGGCCTATCCTAAAAAGCTGTTGAGGATGAGGAGATCCAGACAGAGAGCAGCCCACATGCTGTGTGTCTCTGTGGCCTGGTCGTCTGACTGCAGGACCAATGCTAAACCCAAACACCCAAACTAAAAAGCACAACTTACTGGCATGTCAGCATGCGCACACACACACACACAGTCGCAGTGGATGGATCCTTAAAGAGTCTGTGTGTCCGGCGTAGGAGTCTCAGCCAAGTCCTGCCCTCTCTCTCCCTCTCTCTCCCTCACACAAGCACAGACACAGAGATATACTGTGACACACCACCTCCTCCCTCTCACTCACCCCCCTGGTTGGCCAGCCAGGAGGGAGGAGGGAGCCCTGGCTGAGCCTCATGCAGGTTCCTGCTCAGACATGAAGATGTCCGTCCCTCTGCGTGTCTGTCTGGAAGCATGGCGCAGGCTGCATGGCGCAGGCTGCATGGCGCAGGCTGCATGGCGCAGGCTGCAGTAACCTGATCCTCCTGCAGGACTGTCGGCGTGTCCCTCTCCCTGCGCTCGGGCATTGTTCCAGCCCATACTGCCAGCTGCTTCTGACAGCCAAATTACTGTGCACAGAGAATGATTGCTGTCTGAGAACACTTTTTTTCTCTCTCTCTCTCTTTCTCCTTCTCCCCCTCTCTCCTCTGCTTTTTGAAATGCTGGGGCAAATTATACACTTTACAGTTCTCTGAAAGTACATCTGCAGGATGGATGCTGTGGAGAGGCCAACAGATCGTGTCTAATCGAAGTGGATACACAGTGTGGGGTAATAATGACTTGGATGAAGGCTAGGCACCAGAGTTGGAATAATTTGCCCTAACTATGTCCAAACTATGAATACATTAAACCATATCAGTCAAGAATGATTCATCTTTAACCTTTCAGGACACTCAAACAGCTAGCAGCTTTATTCAAGATGGTTCTAAAGATGGGTCCTGGCTGTGTGCAGAAAAACAACCTAGCAGATTATAAACTGAAGAGACACCGGATAAAGGAATTATTATTTATTTATTTGTACTCCTAATGGATTCTCAAAAGTTATGTCCTCTTAAAAGCTGTTTTATTTCAAACCCTGTTTCAGAGTACATCATCTCTTTTCAAACTCCAAAAGTGATCAATACAAATATTCCAACCTCAAACCACTTCAGAGACGGAGACAGAACTAGAGCCGTAGCAAGTGGCCACGTTCAAGTCAGTTCATTCACCTCATCTACTAAGCACAAGCTGTGTGTGAGGGTGTGTGTGTGTGAGTGTGTGAGTCCAGACTGACTGACGTCCTCCTATCTGGCTGCTATCAGCAGACTGCAGGACACGGCTGGAGCCGGCCGGCGCCCAGAGGCCGGCTGACCTCAGAGGGGGGCATGGAGTCGGCTCCAGGCCCCCCCAGACAATCTCCAGACCCCCCCCCCCCAGACAATCTCCAGACCCCCCCCCCCCCACACACACAAACCAGCAAGCTGCCTGCAGGACAGCAGCACTCCAAAACCATATTCACGACATAGATTGCAGGCATTGTTTACAAGTTCTGAGGTTTATGTGAGAAAGAAATTACCTGTGATAGCTGGTTTGTATATTCAATCCAAACCTAATCTAGTGGTTTATTTCATGGCATGAGCTCACACAATCTACACCAGTCAATGTCGTACTCAATCAACTCATCAGCAGAAGAAGAAAAAAATTCAACATTTTCAAAGCGGTGGGCTTGTCCACCTGACACCTAGATAAAAACAATGATCTCACAGTCTACTCTGATAAGTCCTGTCAGACAAGCTAACATAACACAACCTTACAAACTACTGACTCACTTATGTCTGAAGACTAACCTTAAATAACTTATGACACATTACACAAAGAAGCTGTCTCCTTCCAGGCCTGTTTGTATGACCACCACAGTCCACACGCAGGCATCCAAAACATGCAGTGATACATCATTCATGCTTGACAGAGCGCATATTACTGTATTCAATTGAGTTGTGTTAGGGAGGACAGGAGACTAACTGAAATTATGCATATATGTTAAGGCCACTTTTTTCATCACAACTTTCAAATAAAATAGCATATTTCAGATCTTCTGATTAGGCACTAGGGTGTAAAATGTTGAATTGGAACCCACAATCGCCAGGTTCTTCCACTAGGAGGTTACCTAATATGATCCTGTAGTCTAATCAATGTGTCTCCGATGTCTTTAAATATTTACAGATTCTCGCTCCCCCCCCCACCCTCCCCCCTGGGACTTCAAGGACCATTGTGATGGTTATGGTGCACAGCGTGGTGTTGATGGAGGCACACGATCGCGCGATGCTCCCAACTACGACTGCATGACAAAGAGACCCTTCCATAGTGTCAACTAGTTGCAATGTTGGGCCAAACGGTTGAATGAGTCCAAAACCATTAATCCAGCTAAATTCCCAAACCAAAAAGAACGATTAAACATCTATATAGGCCTATTGCCCGTGATATTAACGCACTCTAAAACCTCCTCATTCATATTTCTTCCAACTGCATGAAACGTTTAACACAGTAGGCTACGTTATCTGGTAGTGTATCTGTAGGCTGGTAAACGAAGAGTTTGAACACCGGACCGTAGCCAATTGGAAAACACAGGTAGGCTATAGGCTACTTTAGAAGTTCAAAATCTTTGTTATTAAGACTGTCTGTGTTCCTACTCAAATGAAATAAACACGACTAAACTACATTCTAGTTTCCAGACTTCAATTTCTGCAGGAAAGTATTGCAATTAAAAAACGCTACAACTTACCTCGCATGAGTTTGAAGCGCTTCAGAGACGTGCGGTCGTTTAGCAGTGTGCTTATAGCACAGATCATGCTACTCTGCCATCTCTCGAAAATCTACCGACAATGCCGTTTTTGTTTTGCTGAAAAAAAGAAGGTTGAGCCGACATTGCCTTCTTCCCCAAACCAATCAAATATTGCTGATTTCAGGCGGTATTCATAATCCAAAGTGAACCTAAAGTTGCATTCTGTAACTTGGCATGCTGTGTATAGGTGTCCCGCAGGCAGACTGTCCGTGTGAGAAGCAGCTCTGTGTTGAGGAGGAAGTTGTCTTGCTGCTACAGCTCTTTGTAATTACACCATCAGCTCTCCTGCGCATATATTCCAACACCGGGGGCCTGTTGCACAAAACTAGGATAAGGGATTAAGCCAGGATATCTTGGTGATCCTGGCTCAATTGATCCGTAATCCGGTTGCACTAAAGATGGATAGGGGGCAGGAGGATATGTTATGGTATAAATTACCATGGAGATTTATTCTGTGGAGCTAGCCTGCTCCAGACCAGGCTAAATTCCAGGATCTATTTAATCTCATCCCTAATGTCAGTCAGCAGTCACCACAAATGGAAACCAATAGTTATTTCACTGCTCACTATACATTGTTATCACATATAACTAGACCCACTGTCATTATTTAAACGTTTGTGATCATTAATTTCAATGATTTTGGATAAAAAATGATTTTTAGATGATGTTGCTATCATTAGATAATTTACAGTTTCCCATAGACTATAAGGCTATATATAAAATGATAGAATATTAGGGCCACAGAGGGGAAAAAAACACAAGTCATAATATTGTAACCAGTTGTTTTAAAGGAGGACAGTTGTTAAAATGACAGATGTGGGGCATTTCGTGAAATTGTACTTCAGTATGGTTTCATAAACAAAGACATGCTGATGTGCCAGAATATTAAGTATCACATTGTCATAAGTATCAAAACTGTAAAAACAATATGTAGCTTTTCTGCAGAAAGAACCAGCCTCATAAATTTATGACTTTATCCTTTTTCTTCAGTGTGGCCCTAGTACTCTGTCATATAAACAAATACACATTCCATATGAATATAAAAACACAATGTGTAACATTATGTTCCTTTATTGAATAAGGACAAAACAAAGCAGGTAAACCATCAGCTCCTTTCGAAACTGAAGTCACAGTGACTCTACAAGATGGAAAGCACAGAATCCAAGCATATTATACAAAATGATACATACACATTCAAAGGTCTGTATATAACACACCCTGCATGTCTGCACACTAAAATAAATGCAGGACAAATCCATACACATCAACTGAACAGACAAATGAATGGATGCAGTAGCCTCCCTGCAGCCTTGTATTACACACAGTATACCGCACAAACATCATAAGAGGCCAAATTCGTAAAAAAACGAACCCAAAAAAACCCAAATTCCTCTGCCACCGCAGGACATATTTAACCAAAATTGAAAGCACACATACTAACTAAAATAATTCAACACATATTGGTCCCTCAGCAGCCGACCACTGTCGTCATCAGGGAAGATTGCCGGATTGTCCCAGTCCATGGCTGGTGGCACTCTGGGGGCCCTCTCCTTCCTCAGGCAGGCCACATTGTGGAGGACAGCACAAGCCACAGTAATATCACATGCCCTAACAGGGCTGACCCTTAATTTGTGAAGGCAGTGAAAGCGTGCCTTCAGGAGGCCAAAGGTCATTTCAACTCTGGCCCTGGTCCTGGCATGGGCATGGTTGTAGGCCTGCTGTGCTTCCTGGGGGTCTGTGAAAGGTGTCAGGAGAAAAGGCTGGCAGCCATACCCCCTGTCTCCCAGCAACACACCAGAGAATTCACCTGTCAACACAAAATCTCATCATTACTACCTCATAAACACAGTGATATTCTTGACACAGCCATGATGGTTATAAATAGGGGTTGTGTGGCTTACCTTGTGATAGGCACTGATAGATTTCAGAGGCCCGAAAGATTCTGGAGTCATGGACTGAGCCAGGCCATTTTGCCACAACATTGCTGATCACACAGTCAGCATTGCAGACCATCTGAAATCATAAGATGAGGAATATTACACCAATCAATGCACATCACTGGCAATGCAGAGTGTTCGTCAATGGACAATATCAAAAAGTTATGTTCACCTGAACATTAATGCTGTGAAAGGATTTCCTATTCACAAAATCGGCCTCATGGGCACCTGAGGGGGCTTTTATCCTTATGTGTGTGCAGTCCACTGCACCAATGACATTGGGGAAACCTGTCACACAAAGTAATGAGTATCCTACTATGTGTTAACAGTTGTCCTGTAATTTGTAGATCCTCTTACCTGCAATCCTATAGAACTCCTCTTTGATGTCACAGAGTCTTCTGTGGCCAGGGAAGGAGATGAAGACATCTGCTAATGCTTTGATAGCCAGACACACACTCCTTATTGTGCGGCAAATTGTGGCCTTGTTCAGCTGTTCTGCATCCCCCACTGAGTACAGGAAGGCTCCACTAGCAAAAAAGCGCAAGGCCACACAAACCATTTGCTCCACACTCAGTGCATGGCTCCGTGCAGTGCGGTGCTTAATCCTGGGACCCAGTAGTCTGCATAGATACCTGATGCCATCTGCAGAAAACCTGTATCTTTCATATAGATGGTCATCAGGGAAGGCCAGTGGGTCCAACCGGTCCCTGAAGACCCTTTCTCGCCTGAAGGCTCTCCTCAGCACAAGTGCTTCTTCATCCACCACATCTCGCACGAATGGGCATGCCATTGTCAGAGCAGAAAGGAACACACAATTTTGGGCCTTCATATAGGCTAGTGGCCACACCTGGTGCTGGGGGGGTGGGCAAAAGAGGGCGATGCCTTATAACGATGACTTGGTTGTACTGATTGCTGGGAAAATAAAAAAAACCTTAGAAAGATGCCACCGTCCTGTGTGCTCACAATAAGAGCTCATATGTCATGGCTCACTTGACTTTACGAGAATATACCTAATTTTTATTTTCAGCTGTGTCATCTTCTTGGAGCTGGGGGAGGAAAGAAAAATAATGATTAATACATTTGTGTTACAGTTAGCATACAGTGTACATTGAAGGCATATCTCACCTCCCTCTCAAGTTTTTTTATTTCAAGGTCCAGTTTCCTAATTGTCCTCTTTTTTATTTCGGACTCCAGTGCAAGATTTTCCATCTTTTTCTTCTTGTACTGAATGTCTATGTCTGCCAGTTCTATTTGGCGCCGGAGGTGGTTGCCATACAACTTTCTGATAGCTTGTGAGCTCTGTGAACACAATACAATTAGCGCAGCTGGAATTTGGCAGGATGTGGTGTCCTTTTATTAATACGCACTATGTTGCCAGGCTGGTTTTCCCACTGTATAGCATCTGGGTCCTGTAAAAGAAATTAGATTTTTTGATTTTGATGAGGACTCCTCACCATTGTAGAGTAAATAGTACTTTCACAGTCTTAACATGATACCTCATGCCTTCTGGAATCCAGAGAGATGGTCTCCTCCTCATCATCGTCTCCATCATGTGCTGTTGCTGCTGCACTGGGGCCTTCACCCTATCACATTTAATCGGATTCATATTGAAGCTAGTAGACAAGACATGCCAGGCCTACAGTATGCCTTTGATGGAGTACTCACTGGATCAGCATCGTCTGGTGCTTGTGCTGGTGGCTCTAACAGGAACACAGTGCTGCCAGACACTGCAAGGCAATAGGTAAACCAAAGTCAGACAGTCCAAATTGATTCAATATGAATGTGGTTGTATCCCATGTAGAGATGGAAGGACATACCTTGAATGAAGCGGGTGGCATCTTGGGAGGAACCTATGCTCGTCTCTTTCCCCCCAGGGATCCCCTCTAAGACGGGCCTGCCTTTATTTAGCTCCAAGGCCATGTCCTCTGCTGGGGTAAGGTCAGCCTTTGGTGACCCACCACCCGTGCCTTGTCTGTGGGTATTCTTTTTCACTGCTAAAACAGTACAGACAATGTGTGAGCAGGCACCTTCTGGGTACAATATATGCTTGTGCTTTGTTAAATATTAGTCAGGGACCATACCATTCTGCAGAATGTTCTTGTATTTGATTTTGACCTGCTGCCATGTCCGTTTTGGCCCGTTCATGTTTAATCTACACACACACACACATATTTAATGGAGTCACACTGCAAAAAATTACTTGGTATTTTTGTCTTGTTTTCAGTAAAAATATCAAAAAATTTATCATAGCTTTATACAGTGTGATGGAGTTACTTTACACAATTTCACTCATATCTGCAGTGCATTTCAATAAAAAATTTAACCGTTTCATAATTACAGTACAACTGCATTTTTGGAGATGTGAATTAAATATTTGAATTGTAATTGTGATGTTTCAGCGGAGCGGTGAGTATGTAATTGTGCACTACTTACGCATTCAGGCGGTCTGCAATACTTTGCCACGCTTTTTCTCTTTGCTTTATCACTGTGGCGGTGTTGCCTTTCTTCTTAATTATATCTTTTACCTCCTCGTATGCCTCCATGAGGATTTGTGCTTCCGACGGGGAAAAGTACGCGGCTCTAGTTGCCATGGTAAATCAGTTAATCTGTGATCTGTGGCGGGGTCTATTTGAGTGAGCCGTGAGCGCGCACCTATCCAGGATTGGTTTCACCTGGCTTAATGAATCCGTGTCTGCTCATCCTGGCTTGGTCTTTGTGCAACCAATTAAGCCTGGACGCACATGTTTTGGCTTCATTGAGCTCAGCTGAGTCATTTATCCCGGATGTCTTAATTCTACTTTTGTGCAACAGGCCCCAGGTGGCAGCCACCTATCAAATATTAGACTATTTGTTTTTTATTTCAAAAAATACAAATTCGGCCTTTGCTGAAATGATGTTGGCTATCCAGTTCAACAATAATTTAATTGTTACATTTTATTAACCTTTAAGACAAGTTGGTTATTCGATTTGATTCATGTTTCTAGCAATGTATCGTAAGTGTCAGTCCGATACATTGTAAACATTCATATAAAATGAATATAGCACAGGTTATACAACAAAAACATTACGATATCGACACAAACATGGAAACAAAACAAGTAGCCTAAAACATAAAAGTACATATCGGATCGGCTATAGCCTACTTCACAATTATCGCATGCAAACACATTCTACGGTAAAAAATAAAAATTATAATACAAAAATAAAATACAAAAAAATTATTAAAGAAACCCCGGTAGAACTGGTCTAGCTAGCCAACTACAGGTCTGCACAAATATGTACTGTCACGATCCAGACGAAATGCATGTTTATTTGTCTCGTCTGCTAGGCTAACTAACTACTAGCACCAGCTACAGCTGTGAATGTAGCTGGCTAGTAGGGGGTGTTCAATGTCAGGACAATAAGTTTATAAAATATTGTTATTAAGTACTAAAGCATGATATGTATCCAGTAGCACCGTGACATTCTGCCACCAGTCGGCTACTTGAGTACAGATGTAGAGCTGGTCTACTAGCCTCGCTGTGCTCTTGAACACACCCCTGCAGTCCAACCCTGTTTCTATGACAACATACTAGTTGTAAACTGGAATTCAATCTTCAATCTTTCACTGGTCATCATCATCAGCTTCTCTTGTAGTCCGATAGCTCGCTGCCTAAATAGGTATTAGTAAACACCTACAATTTCGCTCTTCCTTAGATAGAGGTAAGTACAAAACTAGTAGAAAATACGCCAGGTTTTGGAATATGGGAATAACTATAGTACCAGAGAAAGCTGTTGGAATTATTAGCACGCATGAGCTAGTTAGCTAGCTAGCTAGCTAGAGCTAATGCTAACCAGCAGACGTTAGCTCTAGCTAGGCTAGCTGGCTAACTGTAGCATTAGAATGTGTGCAGCAGTAACATAGCTAGCTGCCAATGTTCTGCTGCATTATCACTTTAGCTTGGATGACTATGCTGGGTTTTTGTCTTCATTTTCCATCAGAAAAACAACTATAGAAATGAATACTGATACAGATCGTCGACCTACAAAGTATGGCAAGTATAGAGACGAGGCCTTATGTATTCAGTTTGCACAACCAGATCAATCCTGACTCATGATGAATCAGGGCGGGTCCTCGGCAGCATCTCTTCATGGGACGCCGGGAGCTGCGGCTATCCGTCTGGCAACGGCAGGCTTGCAACAAGCTAGCTCGCACATAGCTTGAACGCGGAGTCCTATAATCCTTGACATAGCTATGTGGAAAAAGCATTATCTGTGTTTAACTGCTGTACAGTCGTATATGAACCATATAGCTACATTGTTTTAATTATGCACGTGTATTTTAGGTATCAAAACCGGCTATAATGCTGATGATGGCGTTAACGGGACATCAAGCGGCCCTGCATCACAAATTCCCGGACTGTCTCAAGATGCTAACAACGGTCCTGAGGAGAGGAGCCGCGGGCGCCGTGTAGGAGTTATGGACACAGACTCTGTTTATGTAAAACTGGCAAAACAAGGAGGACAGAAGGGTACAAATATATAGCTTATTTAAATGAGCTAGCATGTATCGGCTCTTCTGTTTATTCATGTGATTGTGGATGTCTGCCCATGTTACAGGCCTGCTTTGGCACGAGGAGACCAACTTGGAATCCAAACCTAACCCAGCATACCAGGCCCCTGACTGGTTTGCTGAAGGTTCACAAAATCAAGAGGCTGTAAGGTAACTTATACACCAGCAGACAACTAAATGTCATATTTGTAATTCTGCGTACTAATGTTAATTGTCTACAGTCTACACAATGCCCTGTCTTCTTTTAGCCCAACTGAAAACGAGAAAACTGTACGTACACCAGATGCCCCCTTTGGAAGTGACAACAAGTCGACTTGGGAGCGCGAGGCAGACAGAGAGAAGGTGAACCCAGTCTTAGTGTCCCTGACACCACTGCTCTGCTATTGTTCTCTCAAAACAGCCTTTCTCAAAACAGCCTCTCTAGCTCAATTTATCATATTCCGACATTTTTTCATTCATATCAGTTCTTTCTCTTGATGCTTGTTATTCATGGGCCACTTTTTATTTTGGATCTTAAATTCTGTACATTATTTCCTTTAAACCTACATGGTAACATTAGTCAAACAGACGCATTATTGGCGTGTGGGTTATAACTTGACAAATTGACGCAATAAAGGGGCTCCTTTATAATACTGTCCGTAGAATTCACGTGAAAACGTTTCGTACGATCGAAACACAGGACATCCCGCTTACTTCATAAATCACAATTTACTGGAGTCAGGTGGCTGAGCGGTTAGGGAATCGGGCTAGTAATCCGAAGGTTGCCAGTTCGATTCCCGGTCATGCCAACTGACGTTGTGTCCTTGGGCAAGGCACTTCACCCTACTTGCCTCGGGGGAATGTCCCTGTACTTACTGTAAGTCGCTCTGGATAAGAGCGTCTGCTAAATGACTAAATGTAAATGTAAATGTACTGGAAATTAAGCGCACGTGCGCGAGCGTCTTGCCCCACCCAAGTAACGCCTATAAATGGTGACGGACACGCCCCGAATTCATATTCATATTGTTAGGGTCAGTAACACTTTCAGGTTTGGTAATTGCACTAATTGTTATTGACAAAGACAGGGACATTATCACATTGACAGTAATGCGGAATGAACATGTGTAAACATATGACACTCGTATCTCGGCATTCGTATCTGCCTGACTGGCAACAGCATAAGTTTAACACGTGAGAGGTTATATTTCGATTTCTTTTTCACAATGTTATCAACGTGAAGGCTTGTCCCGAGTTTCATCCTTCTGCCATCGGAGTCGCAGTTTTCCCATTTCAAGTTGGGTGCGTAGTAATGTGTCAGTGTGTGTGGAAGACAGCACATTCTCACGTGAAGTTAGTTTTTTTATAAATCCCAAAGTTTGCGCGCGAACTTCCGCGCGCATTAGTAACAACAGTTATACATGTGGCCCCAGAAGAGTACACTGCTTATCGACAGGGGCCCAGCTAGTTCGACAGACTAATTTAGATGTTTTATTATTTGTATTCTTAACAACGCCTCAACCCATATATGAAATGACTTTGTTAACCGTCAGAAATGTGGAGACCCTGCTAGCAGCCAGATGGAGAAGCTGGCCTTGACCGAAGAGGAGCGACACGATGCAAGCAAGTTCAAGAAAACGTACGTGCAAATAGCAGCTTGTGTCCACTAGGTGGCAGCAGTGGACATTCATTATTTTAGCCATGACATGCTGTCTGCTAGCCTGCTGGAGCTAGCAGCCTCCCTGGATCCTGTAGGTAATATCCAACTGACACCTGTAGTTATATAAGTCTATGAACTGACCACAAATGCATAGCTAGCATAGATAATATAAATGCATAGAAAACAGCCAGGTCACAAAGCGGTCGCTGGGTTAGTGTACATTGAAAGTTATCAGGAGCCTAGGTTTGGATTTCTGCCTCAGAAGGATAAGTATGAAAAAGGAGTGTTGGTTTCGGGAATCCGATAAACTAATTTGACACGTTGTCACACCGCACTGATCCCAGAACATATATATATATATATATATATATATATATATATATATAATAATAATTTGACGAGTAACCAAAGTGTTTGTCAATGTTTTCAGTGTCCAAATGCAATGTTTGCCTTTGTGGGCATGGCCCATGCATGTGTTTAGCCAGAGGGTTCTTCAACAAATCAATACTGCAGCAGCTGATCAGCCAGGAAGAGTGCAACTGTACTTGTTCCTCTCCAGAGGTCCTCCTGTCTGTCCTGGGTTGCTGATGACAGATGCAAACCTCACATGTGCTCTGTTGTGGTTGTAACTCCCTCATCTTGTCCTCTTGCAGGGCTCAAAATAAGAAACCAGAAGCTGTCAGCATGTCCAAGCTGCTGAGCTTTGGCTACGTTGAGAATGAGCCCTCAGGTGTCTCAGGTGCGTAGTAATGAGGGGATACAGATCGGGATTACTGTCTCTGCCCCCTCCACGGGTAGGACCCGAGACCACCCTAATATTAAATACACATGATGTCACATTATTTATTGGTTGTATGTGACAATAAATGTACCGATCTGCATGTCTGAAGTCACACAGATAAAAGTAAAAAATTATAATGCTTGTGTGCCGTCAAGAAATTATGATATGCCTCTTAACAAGTTTAATCTGTAAGAAATAGAAATCCCTGGTGCTAGTGATGATGAACTAAGGCAACTTCTTGTGTGTTTCTTCTAGCCTCTGATGTTTCCCAGGACTAGAGCAGAGCTGTGTCGGACGTTCTTCCCCCCCAGAGTTCTCCCCCATGATCCTAGCTGTTACCTGCCCACATACACCTCACCGTTCTGTTCTAGAAACTAAAAGTTAGCTTCAAGTTAAAGTAGCTGCACCACTCGTCAAGTTAGCCGTTCCAAGACATGTATACAAGTGGGAAATGAGATAATGCGTTTAGTTTGAGCTGTTAGATCAGCTCTTTGCTGTGCCTGTCATCGTTGCCTCTGCACTGTGACTGTATGATGACAAAGTCCTTGCTAAACTAAGCTATGCCAAGATTGTTTGGAAGGGTGACTTTTGTAAAAGGAGCATGGCTTACAGTGCCTCCTCTAAAAGGAGCTGTTCCGTGTTTGGACATGTTGTCTTTGTGCTCCTCATGGTAAAATAAAAATGAAGTGATTCCTTCTGTCATCTCTGCGTTGTTTTCAACACACCATCCACAGTGTCCCGCGTGCTTAGGAAGGAGTCTGCTGAAGGACATGATTGGTGTCATGGTACCTTCTCTACAATCATCCCAATAGTGTCAGCCCAAGATTATACACACATCTTATGGGTTAGAAAGTGAACAGATACCAGTGATGTGCAAACAGGTGGTTTATATCTCATGTCTGCTGTGTTGACTGCACACCACCTGCTCCCAGAACAAGATAAGGTGAAGGAGGGTAATGTGTCAAGAAGCACTGAATTGCATCACATCATAACAAACCTAGTCAGTAATTACCCGTAGTTTTACAGGTGCAATGCAACTTTATGTAACTTTGGCTTATCCCAAAGGTTGATGCTGCTGCTTTCCATGGAAACGCCACACACCCTGAAAACATGGTGTGTTTTTGTGTTCACATGGGATTGTGCTGACGTGGTTGACTATGTTGTTAAAGTGTACAGGGGTATAACTTTGGAGGTTGGCCAAATGTTTGTTTCTCTTGTGGTTGCACGCTAACGTGTGTCTAGACCCTGGTGATGAGAGGACGGCACTCCTCCCTCCACAACCAATCAGTCTGAGGGACGGGTCGGGGGAAGGACTATATCAAGCCCTCTGGCACGGATCACTCTTACTCACCTCAGCAGCAAGACAGGACAGACTGAAGCTGCACATCACTGAGAAAAACAATCAAGTTTTAGGATTCAGAACTTCCATAATTGCAGTATGTACTTTAAGTATGTATTGTATTTGTGGTTGTTATAAATTGTGGCTATTTCATACTTGGATTTGTTGATAGTGGTTATATAAATTTTTTCCATATGTATTTTAGTATAGAAAGAACTACAACCATGGCACCTATTCTACTCCGTATGGGGACGGACCCTTCTGAATACATCGAGTGAGTATTTTGTCTAGTATTTGAAGAACTGCGGATGTTTTTATTTCAACACTGCCTTGTGTGTGAGCCATCCTGCCCTGCACCTGGCTGTGCCACCTGTCACCAGTGTGTAATGCTGCCAGTGTTACTGTGTCTGGACCCAGACAGACACAGGTTCACGTGAAGAACCCCCACTTGGACACCATGGAGGAGGACATCCTCTACCACTTCAGCCTGGGGACCAAGACACACAACCTGCCTGAGATGTTTGGAGACATCAAGGTTGGTGGAGCTCCACAGCAACACGTGGCTGTCCTCGATAACAGAAGAGTATGAACTCGATGACCTCTGAATCTGTCTGTCTTCCCCCTGTGCAGTTTGTGTGTGTCGGTGGCAGTGCCAACCGCATGAAGGCCTTCGCCCAGTTCATCCACAACGAGTTGTCTCTGCCTGGAAGCACTGATGACATCATTGATATCTGTGAGGGAACTGATCGCTACTCCATGTACAAAGTGGGGCCGGTGCTCTCTATCAGTGTAAGTGTAGCTAATTGGGACGTATTCTAACGATCACATCCTGTCTTTAAGAGGCTCCTGTAAAATGAGTACCATCTAAGCGAGGTGTTTTGTGCCCCTGCAGCATGGCATGGGAGTCCCCTCCATCTCCATCATGCTCCACGAGCTCATCAAGCTCCTGCACCACGCGCGTTGCCGCGACCTCGTCCTCTTCAGGATCGGCACGTCTGGAGGCATCGGTGAGTACAGGCCGCTACTCCTGCTTCGAGTCACACCTGCCTCAAAGCCACACCTGCCTCGCAGCCACACCTGCCTCGCAGCCACACCTGGATCGCAGCCACACCTGCATCGCAGTCACACCTGCCTCACAGTCACACCTGCCTCGCAGCCACACCTGCCTCGCAGTCACACCTGCCTCGCAGTCACACCTGCCTCACAGTCACACCTGCCTCAGTCACACCTGCCTCACAGCCACACCTGCCTCGCAGTCACACCTGGCCACCTATACCAGCAGAACACCTAGTAGGAAGTTAACTAGCAACTACTGCCAATGTCAACCAATGCGCTTAGTAGGAAGCCGTCTAAAAGCAGTCTGGCAGGATCTGGCCAACATGCCTAACAAGGGATGTCGAAAGTTCTTGCCGTGTTGTCAGCCCTGGCCATGTGGTCCCTGCAGGCGTGGCTCCAGGGACGGTGGTGATCACAGACAAGGCCGTGGACCACTCCTTCCAGCCCCAGTTTGAGCAGGTGGTCCTGGGGAAGGTGATCACCAGGAGCACGGTGCTGGATGAGGGTGTGGCCAGCGAGCTCCTGGCCTACTCCTCTGAGCTCGACGACCTGCCCACGGTCAGAGGCAACACCCTATGCACGGATGACTTCTATGAAGGTATGGACATGTTCAGATGCCTGGAGCACCTAGCAAGCCTACGAGTTAGAATAAGTGTAGTGGAGGTGGTTGGGTGACAGTACATGACTATGGCCTTCTGCCAGGGACCTAAACTCTTGTGTTCCTTAGGATCTTGCCAATTGTAGTTCAGTTTTGGCTTCAGGGAGGGAAGTTAGTTTGTTGTTGTTGCTCTTGCGCTAAGCCCAGGCTGTGTCCTGCTGCGTGTGTGTGTGTCGTGCTGCGTGTGTGTGTGTGTCGTGCTGCGTGTGTGTGTGTCGTGCTGCGTGTGTGTGTGTCGTGCTGCGTGTGTGTGTGTCGTGCTGCGTGTGTGTGTGTCGTGCTGCGTGTGTGTGTGTGTCGTGCTGCGTGTGTGTGTGTCATGCTGTGTGTGTGTGTGTGTGTCGTGGTGTGTGTGTGTGTGCTCCCCAGGTCAGGGCAGGCTGGACGGGGCGCTCTGTTCCTTCTCCCCCGAGGAGAAGCAGGAGTACCTGCAGACCGCCCACGAGGCCGGGGTCAGGAACATAGAGATGGAGTCCACCGTGTTCGCAGCCATGTGCAGAGTCTGTGGCATCAAAGGTCAGCTGCTGTTTCATAAGAAATAACATAACACTCCTCTCAGCTTGGAGGCGGTGGGGGGGGGGGGAGATAAGAACAAGAACATCAACTCAAACATGTGAGAAAGCAGCACCACATGTTGTTTGTTGGGCGTTGGTGTAACACGTGCTGTCCTCCTTCCAGCTGCTGTGGTCTGTGTGACTCTGCTGAACCGCTTTGATGGAGACCAGATCTCCACGCCTCACCATGTCCTGCTGGAGTACCAGCAGAGACCTCAGACTCTCGTCTCACACTTCATCAAGAAGCGCCTGGGATACATCCTTTAAGATCCTCACACCCCAGACGCCTACAGCCCCAAACCTTTAAGATCCTCACACCCCAGACGCCTACAGCCCCAAACCTTTAAGATCCTCACACCCCAGACGCCTACAGCCCCAAACCTTTAAGATCCTCACACCCCAGACGCCTACAGCCCCAAACCTTTAAGATCCTCACACCCCAGACGCCTACAGCCCCAAACCTTTAAGATCCTCACACCCCAGACGCCTACAGCCCCAAACCTTTAAGATCCTCACACCCCAGACGCCTACAGCCCCAAACCTTTAAGATCCTCACACCCCAGACGCCTACAGCCCCAAACCTTTAAGATCCTCACACCCCAGACGCCTACAGCCCCAAACCTTTAAGATCCTCACACCCCAGACGCCTACAGCCCCAAACCTTTAAGATCCTCACACCCCAGACGCCTACAGCCCCAAACCTTTAAGATCCTCACACCCCAGACGCCTACAGCCCCAAACCTTTAAGATCCTCACACCCCAGACGCCTACAGCCCCAAACCTTTAAGATCCTCACACCCCAGACGCCTACAGCCCCAAACCTTTAAGATCCTCACACCCCAGACGCCTACAGCAGTCAGGTGGCTGAGCTGTGAGGGAAGCGGGCTAGTAATCTGAAGGTTGCCATTTCGATTTCCCGGCCGTGCCAAAAAATGACGTTGTGTCCTTGGGCAAGGCACTTCACCCTACTTGCCTCGGGGAGAATGTCCCTGTACTTACTGTAAGTCGCTCTGGATAAGAGCGTCTGCTAAATGACTAAATGTAAATGTAAATGTACAGCACCAAACCTTTAAGATCCTCACACCCCAGACGCCTACAGCCCCAAACCTTGATGTGGACTTGTAAATAGTCATGTGAATATATAACACTTATTTAAAGAGAATTTGAAGCTTCTTTAGAAAATATGTGGGTTTTACAAATGTTGACTTAGTTGGAAGTTCTGTTATTGATAAAAGGTATTTTTACTTTTGTTATCTGTGAGTAAATGTGTATGCTGTTGTATATCGCTTTGTTACTTTGCTACTTGTGCCACTTTGGAAGTGAATAAAAGTTTTGAAAATAAAACACTCCTAAATTTCATTTAAAATAACCTTTTGAGCTGAAATGAGAGTCTGAGCCAGTAGTAGTCTGACCACATTTAGAAGCGAGAGACACAACTCTGACTTCATCACACATTCTCAGATCCAGAATGCACTGCAAGGGAGAAGAATGGGATTTTCTGGAAAGTCTTTTTTTCAGAAGTTACTGCTTGAGGGCTGAACTTTGCTGTCATATGTAACAGCAGATCACGGCATGTTTGCATGGATGTAGGGCTAAGTGGGAAGTTACATGGAGATGAAGGGTTCAACAGCCTGTCAGATTGTCACATCAACTCTGTCAAAATATTTACTTGCAGTTCAAACTTCCCTGAAGATGACAAAAGCAAACACAAGACAGACTAAACAGTGCAGACAAACACAGATGAGTCTGTAGGAGATACAGACAGACACACTTTCAATCATTAGTTTTTATTCAGCTTCCCACAGATGATACAGTATGTGAAATGAAAAGTCCACTGTCTTGGTTTTTTCTAAACGTGTGGGCTAAAGGAGCGAGGTAACATGTATTTCTAGTTTTGAGTGTTTGTTACAGGGAACCAGTGAGACTTTTTACATGAAGTAGAAAACATATCTCCTTGTTTTCTGTAATCACTCAAATAATATTCATACATCTTAAACAACATATATCGCCATTTATGGGCTTATTGCCACTGGTTGGCAGTTCAGATTGAACTGGTGCCAAGGACAGGTTGTTCAGGACCTGAAGCCTGTGGACTCGGTGTCCCGTCTCGGCGGCCTGAGCGGTTTGAGGCCTGAGAAAACCTGCCGGGCGTACGGCGTGTTGTGGAGCCCAGCCTGTCGAAGAGCCTGCTCGATGCGCACCCTGGGGTCAGACACAATCTGGAAGACAAACGTGTCGGGCTGGAAGTGAACACACTGTGCACGGGTCTGCTTCTAAAACACTGACACAGATAAGCCAGGTTATCTTTCCACACATCTTCTGTCGTCTGTTTCCCACACCTGTTTCCAAGGTCAGTTACTGATCTCTTAGGGTTTGGTATTGAAGTACAGGATCATTAGATCGCAACCCTGTTACTCAATCGACCATAACAAAACCAAAGTGTGTGAGCGATGTGAGCGATACTGTACTGATGTGGGCCTGTGCTGTTGACTCATTGGGGGCCTTGAAGAGGGGGAGGGGCGGAAGGAAGGAGGGGCTGATTAAAGTCCTGTCTGTATGAGGGGAATGTTTACCTTAGTCAAACATTGTTGTGGTGCATATCCTGACTGATATGATTAACCACACTAAGTTTTATCACAACCACAGTCAGCTTCATCAACATACCTCAGAGGAAGAGTTAAGGGGGAACGGGGGATAGGGGAGGAGAGGGGGAAGAGAGGAGAAGGGGAGGAGAGGGGGAGAGAGGGGGAGAGAGGGGGAGAGAGAGTGAGAGGGGAGGAGAGGGGGAAGAGAGGAGAAGGGGAGGAGAGGGGGAGAGAGGGGGAGAGAGAATGAAAGGGGAGGAGAGGGGAGGGGAGAGAGTGAGAGGGGAGGAGAGGGGGAAGAGAGGAGAAGGGGAGGAGAGGGGGAGAGAGGGGGAGAGAGAATGAAAGGGGAGGAGAGGGGAGGGGAGAGAGTGAGAGGGGAGGAGAGGGGGAGAAAGGGGGGGAGAGAGAGACAGAAGGGAGGAGAGGGGGAGAGGAGGGGAGAGGGGGGGAGAGAGAGTGAGAGGGGAGGAGAGGGGAGGAGAGGGGAGGAGAGGGGGAGAGAGGGGGAGAGAGAGTGAGAGGGGAGGAGAGGGGGGATAGAGAGTGACAGGGGAGGAGAGGGGGAGAGAGGGGGGGAGAGAGTGAGAGGGGAGGAGAGAGGGAGAGAGGGGGAGAGAGAGTGAGAGGGGAGGAGAGCGGAGGAGAGAGGAGGAGAGAGGGGGAGAGAGAGTGAGAGGGGAGGAGAGGGGGGAGAGAGAGTGAGAGGGGAGGAGAGGGGGAGAGAGGGGGAGAGAGAGTGAGGGGGGAGGAGAGGGGGGAGAGAGAGTGAGAGGGGAGGAGAGGGGGAGAGAGGGGGAGAGAGAGTGAGGGGAGGAGAGGGGAGGAGAGAGGAGGAGAGGGGGATAGAGGGGGGGAGAGAGTGAGAGGGGAGGAGAGGGGGAGAGAGGGGGAGAGAGAGTGAGAGGGGAGGAGAGCGGAGGAGAGAGGAGGAGAGGGAGAGAGAGGGGGAGAGATGGTGCATGAGAAGGTCAGTCTCACCTGTGTATCTGTGTATGTGTGCAGATCATAAAGAGGTTTATGAAGAACAAACTTCTCCTGTTCTCCTCCCTGCTGACGGTTACTCCAAGCGGCTGTATCTCCCATCATCCTCGCTGGGTCCCCCTCCGCCACCACCGCCACCTGGGTGCCAGAGGAGGCTGACTCACGTTGTCTACACACTAAAGCTGTAGAGCTTTTTGTTTGTGTTTTTTTGTTTCAAGTTTTGAGAAAATGAGCCAAATATTCAGAAAACGTGTGTAAACAATTGTGAAAAACTGTAAAAACACATCACATCCTTATCGCACTGCACTCTCACATCTCACCAACAGGTGGCAGCATTGCCTCCTGTGCTGAGTTCAACCCTGTCACGTCATCCCTGGTGTGGCCGTTTAAACGGCAGATCTAATCAGCAGCGCTGCGGGGGTCCTACCTGATTTCTAAGAGCTTCCAGACGATTCTGTCTGTGTTCCTCCTCTTTCAAACGCTCCAGTGCTCGCACCTCCCCCTCCTCCCTGCGCTGCTGGAGAACAGACGCCCGAAACTGCACCCTGGGGGGGGGGGGGGGGGGGGGGGGGGGGAGTGAAAGAGAGAAAGAATGGAAGAATGGGGAAGGGAGAGTGGTTGAGGGTGGAAGAGGGGGTAAGAGAGAGATAGAAAGGAAGAGAGAGAGAGGGAGAGAGAGTGAGTGGGCAAAGACATCAGGCCTCGCAGCCCCCCTCTTCTCCACCTATCTCTCCTGGCCCAGCATGCCCTGGGGCAGAGGGGACAGCTTTCTGAAGCTGCCAGAGCAGCAGCACCTCACTATATCCTCTCCCTGCAGCCCCTCTCCCCTCCACCTCCTCTCCCCTCTCCCCTCCACCTTCTCTCCCCTCCACCTCCTCTCCCCTACACCTCCTCTCCACCTCCTCTCCCCTCCACCTCCTCTCCCCTCCACCTTCTCTCCCCCTCTCCCTTCCACCTTCTCTCCCCTCTCCCCTCCTCCTCTCCCCTCTCCCCTCCACCTCCTCTCCCCTCCACCTTCTCTCCCCTCCACCTCCTCTCCCCTCTCCCCTCCACCTCCTCTCCCCTCCACCTCCTCTCCTCCCAGCCCTCCACCTCCTCTCCCCTCCACCTCCTCTGCCCTGATATCAGAGTGACACTACACAGATATCAATAGTGATGGGACAAACTGCAGGATACTTGACATGAGCAGAGTGAAGGGAGATGTTAGGATGGTTATCCATCCTGCTGGAGCAAACTGATGAAGGCCTGTCAGCGAGAGCGCCTTTCCTCTGGTGTCCTTGAGGCAGTCAGCCTCCAGGCTCCCTGTGGACACGGTCTCACCTCTCCTTATCTCTCCTGGCCTGCTCTGCCATGGCTCTCCTCAGCTCCTCCAGCCTCTGCTGGTCTCTCCACTCCTGCGCCTCCCTCTGCCTCTGCTGTGCTGTGTAGAACTGCCGCACCTGACACACTCACAACAGCAACAACATCAACAACTGCTCCTACACAGAAAGTTCTCCACAAAGCAGAGAAACATTGACATCTTCATGTCCTATCGATTATGATGGGGTAGAAATCCAATAGCAGTACACATAATGAATGAGATGATATTTCATTGTCTGCCAGAGGATTCTACAGAAGTATATGTAATCCATTTCAGCCTAAACACCGTCATTAATCAGAGGTTCTCCCTCAAGATTCTCTGTGGTCCCTTGGCACTCCCCACAGGAGGGAGTCTATAAGACAGGACCACACACACACACACACACTAACATCATTAAGGGGGTCCAGAAATAAGCAGCTTGACAAGCAGATGAGAACACACACCTTCCTCCCTCGCTCTGTACACACACACACACCACACACACACACCACACACACAACACACACATACACACACACAATCCAGCAGGTGACATACCTATTCCTGCAACACTGACCCTAACAAACTCTGCTGCATTCATTTCAACATGCTAACACTTGACAACACTTGAATCCAGCGGACAGAGAACACACACACACACAGATGAACAGAAACACTTCCTGATTCTTTGTGTTTAGAAGAACAGGAGACACATATACTGGAGGCTGAGAGGCTGTGGGTGGTGAGAGGGGGCAGGTAACAGGGGGCAGGTAACAGGGGGCAGGTGACAGGGGGCAGGTGACACGGGGGCAGGAGACAGGGGGCAGGAGACAGGGGGCAGGTGACAGGGGGCAGGTGACACGGGGGCAGGAGACAGGGGGCAGGTGACAGGGGGCAGGAGACAGGGGGCAGGAGACAGGGGGCAGGAGACAGGGGGCAGATGACACGGGGGCAGGAGACAGGGGTCAGGTGACAGGGGGCAGGTGACAGGGGGCAGGTGACAGGGGGCAGGTGACAGGGGGCAGGAGACACGGGGCAGGTGACACGGGGCAGGTGACACGGGGGCAGGTGACAGGGGGCAGGAGGCAGGGGGCAGGAGACAGGGGGCAGGAGACAGGGGGCAGGAGACAGGGGGCAGGAGAGGGTGTGGGTTGTAACAGGGGGCAGGTGACAGGTGACAGGAGAGGGTGTGGGTGGTAACAGGGGGCAGGTGACAGGGGGCAGGAGAGGGTGTGGGTGGTAACAGGGGGAAGGTGACAGGTGACAGGAGAGGGTGTGGGTGGTAACAGGGGGCAGGTGACAGGAGGCAGGAGAGGGTGTGGGTGGTAACAGGGGGCAGGTGACAGGGGGCAGGAGAGGGTGTGGGTGGTAACAGGGGGCAGGTGACAGGAGAGGGTGTCACCTTGTGCTTCTGCCGTGTCCTCAGGGCGGAGTCTCTCTCCTGGCTCTTCCTCAGTCGCTCCTCCTCTTCTTCCTGACGTCTGCTGGTTACGTCTGCCTCCAACCTGGCAACCTCTTCCTGCTGAGCATGCCACTGCTGCAGCTACACACACACACACACACACACACAGATGAACACACACACAAACACAGATGAACACACACACAAACACAGATGAACACACACACACAGATGAACACACACACACACACACTGTAGTAGTTGTTGAGGGCTGAGTGACAGGCTGCATGTGTGCAGAGCTCCCTGTGGCAGGCTGCATGTGTGCAGGGCTCCCTGTGGCAGGCTGCATGTGTGCAGAGCTCCCTGTGGCAGGCTGCATGTGTGCAGAGCTCCCTGTGGCAGGCTGCATGTGTGCAGGGCTCCCTGTGGCAGGCTGCATGTGTGCAGAGCTCCCTGTGGCAGGCTGCATGTGTGCAGGGCTCCCTGTGGCAGGCTGGTAATGAAGAGTAGCATTCCAAGCAGGCGGGCAGGTCCCCAGAGCCGTCAGCAGGCAGCGTGGGGACAGCCGCAGGAAAACCCAGCATTAACACTCTCTATCACTCTATCACCAGCCCTCGCCCCAGCCATCTGCCCTGGAGGAACCAACCCCTGACAGCTCTGTTTTGTAGGGGAGCAATTAGAGACAGGATCCTGACCCTCAGAGTAGGCCGACTCAACCAACACAAGCGCAAGTGTCACTTGTAGTGCCTCCCCCTGTTTTACGCATCGAAAATGCAACACAAGATTTTTGTGGAACTTCAATGGGGAATAAAGAATAACAAGACAGGTAACAACATTGGACACTACACAAACATTGTGTAAACATTTTTTTTCATTTAGGCGAACCATTTTTCTTAGTGACACAGGAGGTGCAGGATCCAATAATAAAGGTTCAGGATCCAACGTATTCGGCTCAAATTAAGCCCTGCCTGTGGGCCTACTTTTACAAAATGACAAATAAACCTGAAACTTTAATCTACTTTCTAGCGTTCAACATAACCACCATGTGAGGCCATATAATGATCATTAGCAATTTTCACATTTGATTAAACTGGTTTCAAAAGTTCAGTGTGATTAACAGCGGGACAGCTAGCTCTAACCTGGTCATAACGGGGTGACCATGTAACCAAGGAGAAGTCCAGCGTCAGGAGACGACTTGCTAGTCCTTCGCTTCTCAAGGTAACAGCGATCCTGAAGACGATAAACACAGGTGACGGCTTTCGTTACTGCGTTCATGGGAGCATTCTGCTGCTGGTATGAACGAGTATCAACAAAGACAAGCGACAGGGAGGGCTGCTCCATAGATCAAACAACATTCCCAAACACACACTCTCAAATCAACTGTACACCTCATTTGATCAATAGTCATTTCGATTATAGACCTACTATTTCTCAACCTTAAAAACACACCTCGCATAGATGTTGCGTAACCCACTGGAGGAGAAAAATCACACCAGAAAAAATCTGGGGTTCTCAAACTCAGGATAACTAGCACACATAATTGCACCATCCATCAAGCTCCACCCTGGCCCAGATAAGATGTGTTCCTGGAATGAACCTAGGGTGAGGAGCTGAGGCTCTTCCCATGTGTGTGCGTCTGTGTTTAGGTGTGCATGGGCCCTCAACTACATTTACATTACATTTACATTTAGTCATTTAGCAGACGCTCTTATCCAGAGCGACTTACAGTAAGTACAGGGACATTCCCCCGAGGCAAGTAGGGTGAAGTGCCTTGCCCTTACCGCTCAGCCACCTGACTCCCTGTGGCTACTAGTGCTAACCTGAACACTGCTGCCCCCCCAGACTAACCTGAACACTGCTGCCCCCCAGACTAACCTGAACACTGCTGCCCCCAAGACTAACCTGAACACTGCTGCCCCCCCAGACTAACCTGAACACTGCTGCCCCCCCCAGACTAACCTGAACACTGCTGCCCCCCCAGACTAACCTGAACACTGCTGCCCCCCCCAGACTAACCTGAACACTGCTGCCCCCCAGACTAACCTGAACACTGCTGCCCCCCAGACTAACCTGAACACTGCTGCCCCCCCAGACTAACCTGAACACTGCTGCCCCCCCCAGACTAACCTGAACACTGCTGCCCCCCAGACTAACCTGAACACTGCTGCCCCCTCAGACTAACCTGAACACTGCTGCCCCCCCAGACTAACCTGAACACTGCTGCACCCCCCAGACTAACCTGAACACTGCTGCCCCCCCAGACTAACCTGAACACTGCTGCCCCCCCAGACTAACCTGAACACTGCTGCCCCCCAGACTAACCTGAACACTGCTGCCCCCCCCAGACTAACCTGAACACTGCTGCCCCCCCCCAGACTAACCTGAACACTGCTGCCCCCCCAGACTAACCTGAACACTGCTGCCCCCCCCGACTAACCTGAACACTGCTGCCCCCCCAGACTAACCTGAACACTGCTGCCCCCCCAGACTAACCTGAACACTGCTGCCCCTCAGACTAACCTGAACACTGCTGCCCCCCAGACTAACCTGAACACTGCTGCCCCCCAGACTAACCTGAACACTGCTGCCCCCCCCAGACTAACCTGAACACTGCTGCCCCCCCCAGACTAACCTGAACACTGCTGCCCCCCAGACTAACCTGAACACTGCTGCCCCCCCCAGACTAACCTGAACACTGCTGCCCCCCCAGACTAACCTGAACACTGCTGCCCCCCCCGACTAACCTGAACACTGCTGCCCCCCCAGACTAACCTGAACACTGCTGCCCCCCCAGACTAACCTGAACACTGCTGCCCCCCCAGACTAACCTGAACACTGCTGCCCCTCAGACTAACCTGAACACTGCTGCCCCCCAGACTAACCTGAACACTGCTGCCCCCCAGACTAACCTGAACACTGCTGCCCCCCAGACTAACCTGAACACTGCTGCCCCCCCCGACTAACCTGAACACTGCTGCCCCCCCCAGACTAACCTGAACACTGCTGCCCCCCCCAGACTAACCTGAACACTGCTGCCCCCCAGACTAACCTGAACACTGCTGCCCCCCCAGACTAACCTGAACACTGCTGCCCCCCCCCAGACTAACCTGAACACTGCTGCCCCCCCAGACTAACCTGAACACTGCTGCCCCCCAGACTAACCTGAACACTGTCTGTGAGCAGAACCAGAGTCTCCACACAGAGATGATTTCCATGTCGCCATGGCAATGTCTTTACTTAGCCATGGAATGTGATAGAAAACTGGTCTGAAAACAATAAAGCTAAGCCAATTACACAATTAATGATGCGTAAGTCTAATGAGGGTTCACTACTTTATCACAGCTTCAGCTGCCATGACAACACTGCAGAGTTTTCATGGTAAGTCTGACAGATCAGATGAGTTGGACTATAGGTCGGTCCTTGCCAACCACATCTATTGCCAACTTCAGTCATGTAGGAATAAGATTCATTGTCGCTGACGAGTTTGACTCTTAATTCAAGATTGAGCAACCAACCCCCAACTGTGCAGCCTGTAGCTTCATAACAACAGCTAGACGCTCATGACTGTCCTCCCTGCTCAGATGTACAGTAAGTGATTTCATTTAGCCCTCATGCCAGCTCCCTCCTCTTCCTGCTCTCTGTAGCATCTGTGTGCTCCGGGGAGGGGGGGAGGGGGTGAGGGGAGGAGAGGTGGGGTGAGGGGAGGGGGGGAGGGGGTGAGGGGAGGAGAGGAGAGGTGGGGTGAGGGGAGGGGGGAAGGGGGTGAGGGGAGGAGAGGTGGGGTGAGGGGAGAGGGGGAAGATGAGATAATACAAACACTGTGTGGATGTGTGGGACTGTGTGAGTGTGTGAGTGTGTGTGACTGTGTGTGTTTGTGGGTGTGTATGTGTGCACTCTGACTGCAGTTATTCTGCTTCCAACAGAAATACACACACATATTAAACACATACATGGGACCTGTTAGTGCGAGCCTTAGTCCACAACCACAGTAGCTACCAAGACCAGCTACAGCAGGGTTCAGTATTAATGATCCCTGCACTAGCCCAACGCCAGACCTGACCCCCCCTCCCAGGATGACCCAGAGGAGACTATGGAGGGGCTGGAGGCCGATGGGGGGCCTCGGGCTCTGACAACATAGCTGCAGTTTAGTCAAGCCACGTCCATGAACAAGCCACTACCGCAACACAGCTTACAAAGGTGGGATACAATACCAGGGGGAGAATGGTGATCGAAGACTGGAGACACAGCGCTAGCTCACAACATAACCAACATACCAAACTGCTAAGGTTCAACAATTCCGTTTTACAAAAGCCTACACATACACACACGCACTACCCTCACGCATGTGCAAACACACACACATGCACACACGCACATCGTCACACACCAGCCAGCCCAGTCGCCAGGTCACCAGTGTCCCTATCCAGCATCCCCCCCTCCCCCTCACCACACCCACGCTGTTCAAGAACGCTGCAGATCTCAGAACGCTGCTTGTTTCCCCACTCACCACCACAGGAAAGCTAATTACGACTTTATTCTGCATGAGATAGGGAGGGTGGACACTTCCATGGTGTTTGTTGTGTGAACCAAACAGACCCAGGGAGACAGCGACATGGTGTTTGTTGTGTGAACCAAACAGCGCTGTCCTTATTAGCTTGTTAACGTTCACTGTTTGTCCCGTGTGGAATTGTAAACCGAGTGAAGCTAGCAGGCTAAACAGGCAGGGAGGGTGAGGATGAGTTAGCAGTTTCTACTGCAGACACTAACAGTACACTGGAGGGCCACACAGAGGTCAGACAGACTAACAGTACACTGGAGGGCCACACAGAGGTCAGACAGACTAACAGTACACTGGAGGGCCACACAGAGGTCAGACAGACTAACAGTACACTGGAGGGCCACACAGAGGTCAGACAGACTAACAGTACACTGGAGGGCCACACAGAGGTCAGACAGACTAACAGTACACTGGAGGGCCACACAGAGGTCAGACAGACTAACAGTACACTGGAGGGCCATACAGAGGTCAGACAGACTAACAGTACACTGGAGGGCCACACAGAGGTCAGACAGACTAACAGTACACTGGAGGGCCACACAGAGGTCAGACAGACTAACAGTACACTGGAGGGCCACACAGAGGTCAGACAGACTAACAGTACACTGGAGGGCCACACAGAGGTCAGACAGACTAACAGTACACTGGAGGGCCACACAGAGGTCAGACAGACTAACAGTACACTGGAGGGCCACACAGAGGTCAGACAGACTAACAGTACACTGGAGGGCCACACAGAGGTCAGACAGACTAACAGTACACTGGAGGGCCACACAGAGGTCAGACAGTAGACCTAACTTGCTGTTTCATCTGACAACGTAGGCCTACCTTACTTTACAGTAATATTGTAGACCCTTACAGGGGGATTTAAGTCTGTAACCTCTTGTTCTGCAGTCAAACACAGCTATTATGGGAACATTTCTAGTGGAATCTCTGTTTCACCTAGGCTTGACTTATTCCAACATGTCCAGTTTCATAAGTGAATGAGTGTCGTCTTTAGCAGGTATCTTTAGCAGGTATTGTAAGGAAGTGGACAATATGGAAGAAACGTTTGTCACACAGTGTGTCTCTCACACACACACACACACGTGCTGGTGTGTCCATGGGAATAATCATTTTTTTGCTTTTTACTATCATGCTGTCCTTCTTCCAAGGGCAGGCCAAAGCAACGTTCAGCCATGCCAACACCAACCGCGTGCCAAGTGCAAGTGTGCAAGAGGCAGGGGAGAAATCTGCTCTGTTTTTATATTGGGGTTCTTTTGCAGAGGAACCCCCTGTCAGCACAGGGAGAACAGGCACATAGACAGGCCTGGGAGAACAGGCACACAGACAGGCCTGGGAGAACAGGCACACAGACAGGTCTGGAGAACAGGCACACAGACAGGCCTGGGAGAACAGGCACATAGACAGGCCTGGGGGAACAGGCACACAGACAGGCCTGGGAGAACAGGCACACAGACAGGCCTGGGAGAACAGGCACACAGACAGGTCTGGAGAACAGGCACATAGACAGGCCTGGAGGAACAGGCACACAGACAGGCCTGGGAGAACAGGCACACAGACAGGTCTGGGAGAACAGGCACACAGACAGGCCTGGGAGAACAGGCACACAGACAGGCCTGGGGGAACAGGCACACAGACAGGTCTGGAGAACAGGCACACAGACAGGCCTGGGGGAACAGGCACACAGACAGGTCTGGGAGAACAGGCACACAGACAGGCCTGGGAGAACAGGCACACAGACAGGCCTGGGAGAACAGGCACACAGACAGGTCTGGAGAACAGGCACATAGACAGGCCTGGAGGAACAGGCACACAGACAGGCCTGGGAGAACAGGCACACAGACAGGTCTGGGAGAACAGGCACACAGACAGGCCTGGGAGAACAGGCACACAGACAGGCCAGGGAGAACAGACAGGAGAGCAGGAGGAGGACAAAGCCCAGGGGGTATTCAAACCCAGAACCTTCTCCCTGTGAGGCGGCAGAGGAAGGCACTGTACCAATGTGCCACAATGCAACAGGAACAGCAAGACTAAGATCTGACTCACCTCGGAAGACTCACCTCATCATCCTACTCCTCTACATCCCTCCTTCTCTACCTCCTAGCTTCTTCTTACCTTGTCCCGGAGTCTGGAGCAGATGTCCAGCTGGTTCTGGCGGTCTCTCTGCAGGTTCAGATGCTCCTGGCGTTCCTGCCGGGCCTCCTCCATGGTGACCAGGGCCTTGGCCAGCAGCTCTGCCCGGTCTCGGTGCCAGCCCTGGGCCAAGGCTAACAGCTGGGCCTGGGTGAATCTCTGCCAATCCCAGCTCCGCTCATGTTCATTCTGTAATGACATGCCCCATAGACATGCACATACAAATGATGTGTTGGAGTACTAACTGAATGCACACACACAGGTTGGAGTACTAAAGCATAAACATCATCTCTTGCTGTGGTGCTGAGCCAGTAAGATGTGGAACATGTACAACATCATAGCATTTTTTTTTACTACATTTTAATTTGCAAGGAACAACATTTCTGAGCTTTTCCAATCCTTTTGGATTTTGACAGTGATTCTCTCCCTAATACAGGTAATACTGTGCTGTGTGAATGTGAGCTTATCTGATCCACAGAGGAGCTTAGCATGGATATAAACACAACAACAAACAGCAGAAAACAAGTTAGGTAGTTAAGAAGCTCAAACACCGCTTACAGAGATCAGGGTGGGATCAACACTGAATTTGAATTATGCTGGACCAGATTTGTAAGTCACCCCCTGCATACTGAAAAAGGGAGACTCTTCTCATGGATTCAATGACTAAATTCCAAAACACTGGTGGCAACAAAGAACTGCAACATCTGGAGTTGTAAGGGAGTTTTTATCTGCAGTGTGAGGAGAACCTCCTATCCTGGACGGCTGCTGTCCTGAGGAGAACCTCCTGTCCCGGACGGCTGCTGTCCTGAGGAGAACCTCCTATCCCGGACGGCTGCTGTCCTGAGGAGAACCTCCTGTCCCGGATGGCTGCTGTCCTGAGGAGAACCTGGGGTGGTGTGTGAGGCCTGTCTGGAGACATTCATCACTGTGCCAGGCAGCCTGACCAGCCAGCTGCACTCGGCTGCCTCGCTGTGACGATGGCGACGGGAGCCAACGGAAGCTTCATAAAGGCTAAGTGACGGTGGGATGACATCAGGCGGCTGACTGGCTTTATTGAAAGTGAGCGAGCTGACAGATCTGCCAATGGACGACATGCAGTGTCAGGGGCAGTCCGGAACGTTCTGTTTACTAATGCTCTGCTCCAAAGAGCTGGCGCTTTCTACTTCTTCTTTCAAGTCCTATATCTCTGTCTACTTGTCTCTCTCTCCTTTTCTCCCCATGTCACTGTCCCCTATGTCACTCCCCATCTATCTCACTCTCCCCAATCTCACTCTCTCATATCTCACTCTCATCAATCTGCCATATCTCACTCTCCCATATCTCACTCTCCCATATCTCACTCTCCATCTATCTCACTCTCCCATATCTCACTCTCCCCTATCCCACTCGCCCCTATCTCACTCTCCATCTATCCCACTCTCCATCTATCTCACTCTCCATCTATCTCACTCCCCATCTATCTCACTCTCCATCTATTGCACTCTCCATATATCTCACTCTCCATATATCTCACTCTCCGTGCCCTGAGATAGATGGACAGACACATGGGAGGAGTGGTGTGTGGTCTCTCTGTGTGTGTGTGTGTGGTCTCTCTCTCTCCGTGTGGTCTCTCTCTGTGTGTGGTCTCTGTGTGTGTGTGTGTGTGTGGTCTCTGTGTGTGTGTGTGTGGTCTCTCTGTGTGTGTGGTCTCTCTGTGTGTGTGTGTGGTCTGTGTGTGTGTGTGTGGTCTCTCCCTCTGTGTGGGTGGTCTCTCTGTGTGTGTGTGGTCTCTCTGTGTGTGTGTGTTGTCTGTGTGTGTGTGTGTGTGTGGTCTCCCCCTCTGTATGTGTGGTCTCTCTCTCTGTGTGTGTGGTCTCTGTGTGTGTGTGTGGTCTCTCTCTCTCTGTGTGTGGTCTCTCTGTGTGTGTGTGTGGTCTCTCTCTCTGTGTGTGTGGTCTCTGTGTGTGTGTGTGTGTGGTCTCTCTCTCTGTGTGTGTGGTCTCTCTCTCTGTGTGTGTGGTCTCTCTGTGTGTGTGTGTGTGGTCTCTCTCTCTCTCTGTGTGGTCTCTCTGTGTGTGTGTGTGGTCTCTCTCTCTCTCTGTGTGTGTGTGTGGTCTCTCTCTCTGTGTGTGTGGTCTCTCTGTGTGTGTGTGGTCTCTCTCTCTGTGTGTGTGGTCTCTCTCTGTGTGTGGTCTCTCTGTGTGTGTGTGTGGTCTCTCTCTCTCTGTGTGTGTGTGTGGTCTCTCTCTCTGTGTGTGTGGTCTATCTCTCTGTGTGTGTGGTCTCTGTGTGTGTGTGTGGTCTCTCTCTCTCTGTGTGTGGTCTCTCTGTGTGTGCCACAGATCTCTGGGAGGTGGTGAGCTGCTCCAACACTCCACAGGTGGAACATAATGTAGTAACTCTAAATGAAGGAAGTGTTTGGAGAATTCTATCTTATTCTCATTGCCTGGTTATGAAATGGGAATTCCAGTGGCAGTTGTGAAATCATTTGGATGTGTGTCCATGTTATGGCTGACAACAGCTCTACATGTAAATCCTCCTCCCTAAAGGGATTCCAGGCTGATGGAATGGGATAAAAAGCCCAACAGACCCCTGCTAACCCTCGCTCAGTAACCTCCCTCTGGCCTGGCTCCCCAACAGACCCCTGCTAACCCTCGCTCAGTAACCTCCCTCTGGCCTGGCTCCCCAACAGACCCCTGCTAACCCTCGCTCAGTAACCTCCCTCTGGCCTGGCTCCCCAACAGACCCCTGCTAACCCTCGCTCAGTAACCTTCCCCTGGCCTGGCTCCCCAACAGACCCCTGCTAACCCTCGCTCAGTAACCTCCCTCTGGCCTGGCTCCCCAACAGACCCCTGCTAACCCTCGCTCAGTAACCTCCCTCTGGCCTGGCTCCCCAACAGACCCCTGCTAACCCTCGCTCAGTAACCTTCCCCTGGCCTGGCTCCCCAACAGACCCCTGCTAACCCTCGCTCAGTAACCTCCCTCTGGCCTGGCTCCCCAACAGACCCCTGCTAACCCTCGCTCAGTAACCTCCCTCTGGCCTGGCTCCCCAACAGACCCCTGCTAACCCTCGCTCAGTAACCTCCCTCTGGCCTGGCTCCCCAACAGACCCCTGCTAACCCTCGCTCAGTAACCTCCCTCTGGCCTGGCTCCCCAACAGACCCCTGCTAACCCTCGCTCAGTAACCTCCCCCTGGCCTGGCTCCCCACCACCACACTGGGAACTTACAGCATACTGGCTCCACATTCTCGATCAGGCATGTGATTAGTATAATTCCCATGTTCACAATTAGGTTTCACAATGGTCACATACTGTATGTGTGTGTGTGAAATTCTGTTCAAACGCAACACACATACACACACACATGTCCACACACACATGCTGATGTGCACACACGTACACACACACACATGTACACACACACACAGCTACTGTTATGCTCTGTCTTGTCCAGTCCTGGTTTTGGGTGTGTCTGTCCAGTTGTATCTTGTACATTTGTATTTTTTGTAATATTTGTATTTTTACAAATTACGGCAAGTTATATTTTATTTTACATTTACATTACATTTAGTCATTCAGCAGACGCTCTTATCCAGAGCGACTTACAGTAAGTACAGGGACATTCCCCCGAGGCAAGTAGGGTGAAGTGCCTTGCCCAAGGACACAACGTCAGTTGGCATGACCGGGAATCGAACTGGCAACCTTCAGATTACTAGCCCGACTCCCTCACCGCTCAGCCAACTGACTCCTTTTATTGTATATTTTATTTAATTATAATTCCACTTAGTACTGCTAGTTTATGTACCCTTACATTTTAGGTCCCTATATGTTTATGGTATGCACCTTCCTGCCAAAGCAAATTCCTTGTCTGTGCAAACTTTCACGGCGAATAAATCCCATTCTGATTCTGAGTCTGTTCCAGGTCACATACCCCAATACTCGGGTCCACATCCTTCAGTTCACCTCCCAACCAGACGCACCTGTTACCCATACATCATTACCCGCACAGTTCTTCTACCCTGGCTTCCCACAGACTCATCGCCAGTTCAACGTTGCTACTTTGACGGTAGTTGGTCGTTGTCTTGCCTTGAAAATTACTAATCCGCCTCTGCCCCTGTGTACCACAGACATCAACAGCTACCTAATTCCATCAGTAATCTACGGACCTCACCATCATCACCCTCTGTGTCTGCACCTGGTTCATATCACATCAGCATCTGAGTGCTGCATTTGGGTTCACCTGTCACTCCCCGTCACGACAGTAGGCTCCCCACATGGTACTGACACCTCACGGTGGAGGACAAACACAAACATGAGCTGTCTCACCCGGCCATTTAATGACGAATACAGAACATAATAATGGCTAAAATAACTTTGGTCAAAATAAAAAAAAGCCATTTAGTGTTTTACGATGGGGTTTTGTTAATTATGTTTTATACAAATGGATTAGCAAAAAATCATTCAGCCATTGTAATTATGATTAATACTTGAATGAGCCTCCCCACTCCCCCAGCTCTGCATTCTGAGCGTTGCAAAACAGTGCAGCACAGTGCAACACAGTGCAGCACAGTGCAGTACAGTACAACACAGTGCAGCACCGTGCAGCACAGTGCAGCACAGTGCAGCACAGTGCAGTACAGTGCAGGACAGTGCAACACAGTGCAGCACAGTGCAGTACAGTGCAGGACAGTGCAACACAGTGCAGCACAGTGCAGTACAGTGCAGGACAGTGCAACACAGTGCAGCACAGTGCAGTACAGTGCAGGACAGTGCAACACAGTGCAGCACAGTGCAGCACAGTGCAACACAGTGCAACACAGTGCAGTACAGTGCAGCACAGTGAAACACAGTGCAACACAATGCAGCACAGTGCAGCACACTGCAACACAGTGCAGCACAGTGCAACACAGTGCAACACAGTGCAGCACAGTGCAACACAGTGCAGCACAGTGCAGCACAGTGCAGCACAGTGCAGCACACTGCAACAAAGTGCAACACAGTACAGTACAGTGCAACACAGTGCAGCACTGTGCAACACAGTGCAGCACAGTGCAGCAGGACGGGGCTGGTAAACGCAGCTGAGTGGCACCCAGCTGGAACAGAGGACAGGGCTCGCAGTCTGGGAGCTGGAGGCATGCAAGAGCCACACGGCGGTTGTCATGGTGACGGAAGGAGGGAGGGGGGGAGGGAGGGAGAGAGAGAGAGAGGGAGAGAGAGAGAGGGATGTCCACGGAAGACAGTGGCGGCGCCAGATAATTTTTCATGCAGGTGCTGAGGGGGTGCTAGATCATTGATAGGGGGAGCTGCGCAATTATATATATATTATATATATTTTATAAATACTATCAGGGCCAGAGTTGGACCCATTTTCATCCCGCGAGTGTAATGTCCAAAACCAGCCCATCCCCACCAGAGGCCGAGGCATACGTTTAACATTCGGGGCTTAACCCAAATTTAGGACCTTTTCCCATCCATTTTATTATTTTGACATCATCTTAATCTTGCAAACTCCCTCCACAACAATAAATGATGGTTTAGGGTTGTCTTGGTACACGCACCTGTGTTTGAGAAAGAGAGCATGCGCGACAACTGAAAACGGCACTTTTTAATGCACAGTCTGATCATGCGTTTATTTAGATTAAAACCTAGTGTAGCCTATTAGCTTACTTATCAGTCACACAGTAACAAACTTAACACAAATCGTTTTATTCGGTGTGTGAAAAGACAAAGACAAAGCAGGCGATCTGCTGGCACAATTTATGAGCGGCAGAGCGGGAATTCTCCCGATTCTCCCGATGGCCACTCCGGGCCTGAATACTATTAATAAATGAGCAATATTTTAGGGGGTGCTATCGGGGTGCTTTTGTCTTTCTTGGGGGTGCTGAAGCACCTGCTAGCCCCTCCCTAGTGCCGCCCATGACGGAAGATGACATGGCACATTGCGCAACTCATCGAGCACATCATTGTACTACTGGATCCAGTGGCTCTGTCTGATATGCTGCTCTGCTGGGGTTAGGATGTGTGTGTGTGTGTGTGTGTGTGTAGGTGTGTGTGTGTAGGTGTGTGTGTGTCCAATATACATCCAGAACGTAAACACTGGACACACAGGTTTCCAGAGTGCACTGACCAGCTGGTGTGTGGAGCGGTGGGGGAGGACTCTGTGCAGCATGTCCATGTAGAGAGCTCTACGTCTGGGCAGGTCTGCAGGATACTGCTCCACAGTCACCTGGAACAGCATGTGTTCCTCAGCACTCCAGCCTCCAAACCTGCAGCAGTGCACAACATCATACAGGTTCACCTGCAGCACAGCACAGCACAGCTAGACACAACATCATACAGGTTCACCTGTCTCCTGCCAGTCAGCATAGCTCATTCCAGACCATGTCAGCTTACACTACAGTATATATACTGTATACTACTATAAATACTGTATAATATACTGTATGTAGCTATTAGGAGGGAAGGCCTAATATTAGCAGTGTTCAACATCAATGGAGATGAACATCAAGAGATCAGTTGAGCAGGAACACTGATGTAATCAACCCCATGGTGAGTTAGAGCTGTACTGGAGTCTTACAGCTATCTAACCTGCTAGTTCCCTCCCTCCCTCTCTGTCCCTCGCTCCATCCCTCTGTCTCTCCATCCCTCTCTCTCCATCCCTCTCCCTCTCTCCACCTATCTTTCTCTCTCTCTCTTTCCATCCCTGTTTTCTCTTCCTCTCCCTCTCCCCATCTATCTCTCTCCATCTCTGTCTGTCTTTCTCTCTCCATCTTTCACTCACTCTCTGATCTGTCTGTCTTAAGAGTGGCTACCTCCATATGCATCGGATGGTTCAGAATCAGACATCCGGTTTCTTGCTGGGCCAGTTGTGTCTGAATGATCAAATCCATTTAGTTTGATGCCAAGCACTTTCTTCATCCATCTCTACACAATCTAGTTTTGTTTGATGCCATCACTTCTCGACAAACAATACCCATGCAGGGTCTCGTTACTATGACAACTACAATAGCCACAGCAGCTCAGAGTGTCTGTCTGAACAGATTCTGTTTCGGTCTGCAGTACAAGCTTTATTCGGTCAGTGTTCCAAAACAGATGGAAAACAAAAAACAATTGTATTTGCATAAAGTAAGTAGTGTGAAGCAAGCTTTAGGCTCAAGCTTCTCCAGCCTCCACTCTACAGGAACATAAACTACACAAATATCTACAACTATAGCCACACTTAAGTATAGCAAAGCATGGGAAGCACCCAGGGGGATATGTGGGAAGTGTCAGTACCTGTCCCCACAGTACCTGTCCCCACAGTACCTGTCCCCACAGTACCTGTCCCCACAGTACCTGTCCCCACAGTACCTGTCCCCACAGTACCTGTCCCCACAGTACCTGTCCCCACAGTACCTGTCCCCACAGTACCTGTCCCCACAGTACCTGTCCAGTCCCTGGAGCCTGTCCTGCACAGCCTGCAGCCTGCAGCGGTACCTCTCCCCCAGGGCGAGGAAGGCATGGACCAGGGAGTCTCTCAGCTCAGGGCAGAGGTCGTCTGCACCCAGCACCTCCTCAGGGACCAGACCCAGCTCAGCCAGGCTGCCTGGCAGGCTGCCTGGCTGGCTGCCTGGCTGGCTGCCTGGCTGGCTGCCTGGCTGGCTGCCTGGCTGGCTGCCTGGCTGGCTGCCTGGCTGGCTGCCTGGCTGGCTGCCTGGCTGGCTGCCTGGCTGGCTGCCTGGCTGGCTGCCTGGCTGGCTGCCTGGCTGGCTGCCTGGCTGGCTGCCTGGCTGGCTGCCTGCAGGCCTGCTCACACACTCCTGGCATGGGGAGGGACAGGAGACTTACTGAGGGAACGAACAAAGTTACGACTTCACCTTCACGAATCCCCTTGGTTTAGTTTGGGACACCACTCAAAGTGAGCCAGTGAGATTTGACATGATGAACCCTGCCACATGGGCCTAGGAGAAGTGACCTATGAGAAGTGATCGAGCCGATCTAAAGAAATGTGAAGTCAGACCTTGATAAGGACGAGGACAGCCCTAGAGAAGCATATTATTAACCATTTTTACGCCAGGCTGGATACTGTAAAAGCGTCTGCTAAATGAATCAAATGTCAAATGTAAGTGTAAGTGTGTGGGCAGACTGGGAGAAGATGACACACCTGCAGATGCAGGGAAGCAACCTGGTCCTCCACAGCACGGCACTCTGAGCTCAGCTTCTCCATGATGCTGTCCTGCTGCTGTTTCACTAGGTTCACCTGGGGGTCCAAACCAGAGTCACATCCAGCACACTCCTCAGCGCCACGTGCTGTGGCCTACCACAGCGCTAAACATGCTCCTCTTCATCGACAGCATCATCAACATCCTCCAATTTCCTTTGACAGCATCTAAGACATGACACTGAGGACAGATGAGACGTGGTTACTGTGGTTAAATTTAGTCATTTAGCAGACGCTCTTATCCATAACGACTTACAGTAAGTACAGGGACATTCCCCCCGAGGCAAGTAGGGTGAAGTGCCTTGCCCAAGGACACAACGTCATTCGCACAGCCGGGAATCGAACCGGTAACCTTCAGATTACGAGCCCGACTCCCTAACCGCTCAGCCACCTGACTCCCTGGTTACTGTGGTTACTGTGCATGGTCAACACAGACTGACTCTGGCCTCAGGAACACTGATAGAACTCTGCACTTCTGATCCAGGATCGTCTGCTGAGCTCAGTGTAAAAGTGTCTGCAGCATGAATCAGATTTGATACTACTAACTGTACATAAGACTACGTCCTCTGATTCCTGTTGTGTTCAGAAGAGGATGCTACCATAACGAAGGTTCTCCCAGCAGCAGAACGTCAGTGGAACACACATTTTACCCCTGCGTTTCTTCTCTGTAAAACTGTGAGCCAATCACTGAAACAGGCTGCTGCTAAATGATGTGCAGCTCGCTGGATAACAGCTAACAGCAGCTCCTCAGCTCACTGGATAACAGCTAACAGCAGCTCCTCAGCTCACTGGATAACAGCTAACAGCAGCTCCTCAGCTCACTGGATAACAGCTAACAGCACCTCCTCAGGTCACTGGATAAAAGCTAACAGCACATCCTCAGGTCACTGGATAACAGCTAACAGCACATCCTCAGGTCACTGGATAACAGCTAACAGCACCTCCTCAGGTCACTGGATAACAGCTAACAGCAGCTCCTCAGCTCACTGGATAACAGCTAACAGCAGCTCCTCAGCTCACTGGATAACAGCTAACAGCACCTCCTCAGGTCACTGGATAACAGCTAACAGCAGCTCCTCAGCTCACTGGATAACAGCTAACAGCACATCCTCAGGTCACTGGATAACAGCTAACAGCACCTCCTCAGGTCACTGGATAACAGCTAACAGCACATCCTCAGGTCACTGGATAACAGCTAACAGCACATCCTCAGGTCACTGGATAACAGCTAACAGCACCTCCTCAGGTCACTGGATAACAGCTAACAGCACCTCCTCAGGTCACTGGATAACAGCTAACAGCACCTCCTCAGGTCACTGGATACAAATCCATCATCTGCGCAGTTGGTGGGTTAGGAGGAGGAATCAGTCCACTTCCACCTCTGCTGAGAGGAAGACTTTTGTTCAGGTTTTTTTTACAGGCTCATCCCAAGAAGAAAAACAGCTTACTTCAATCTGATTTAAATGTATTAAATGAGAGCTTAACACATTTGTATTATATCAATCTTTCTCTCATAACAGCACCTCCTGATTTCATGACAGCACCTCCTGATCTCATAACAGCACCTCCTGATCTCATAACAGCACCTCCTGATCTCATAACAGCACCTCCTGATCCCATAACAGCACCTCCTGATCTCATAACAGCACCTCCTGATCCCATAACAGCACCTCCTGATCTCATAACAGCACCTCCTGATCCCATAACAGCACCTCCTGATCTCATAACAGCACCTCCTGATCCCATAACAGCACCTCCTGATCTCATGACAGCACCTACTGATCTCATGACAGCACATCCTTAATCAGTCATATTGAAACTCCATTAGTGTTAAATTCAGACATGCCCCTGCTTCCATCTGAACACTCAAATTCCTCTAATGCACAAACTAACAGAGTCATTATGAGGAGTCCTAAGGCACGGCTGTTGGCACAATGAGTTATTCCCAATCAAAGAGGGGGGGGGGGGAGTGTGTCTCGTGTGTGTGTGTATGAAATACTATATTTGAGACAGGGAGAGATGAGATGGAGAGAGTGGAAAAGAGAGATGGATAGTGAGAAAGAGAGATAAAGAGAGATAAAGGGGAGAGCCAGTTGAGAGAGATAGAGTGAAAGAGAGAGACAGAGAGATGAGAGGGGGGGAGAGATGAGAGGGAGAGCAGAGCAGGGAAAGGCGCTTGGCTGTGCTTGCAGGTGGATGGGGGCAGAGTGGCCCGGATGAAAGAGAGGATGAGGGATGATGGGAGGAAGGCCAGAGCCAGCGTGACTCGCACACAGGAAACCCAACATGGCAGGCAGACCGCTCATCCCCCAGAACGCTCTGCTTTCAAAGACGGTCCTCCTGCTCTCTTTGCCTTAAGCTCGCCCACTCACTCCCTCCCTAGCATGAAAAACCCCTCTGGAGTCAAAGACAGAATTAATTGAAGAGAGGAGACGGAAGCTATCTAAATAACAACCCATCCAGGAACAGCGCTTTACTGTGGGCAGGCAGAGGCCTTTCTGGGAGGAGAATCCTTCTAGCTCTCTGTGGGATTGGCATGGTAGCCCTGTTATGATGGCCTCTGTAGAGAGAACATTACTGAGCTTCACAGCAGGAGCTGTACCTTGAATGAAAGGAACAGTCATGAATGAGCTATAAACAAGGTCAAGTAGGCAAGTGGAATCATTAGGGTGAGTTAATTGTGGTTGAACCCACATACACGATATTCTTTGTTTGCTTACATTTAGAT